>NC_141554.1:59097500-59249264 GCF_021556685.1 Rattus norvegicus
CTGCTTGTTGGGTCTTTTGGAGGGCAGTCATGATACATTCCTTTTTGTGAGTGCCTCATAGCCTCAGTAATGGTGTCAGGTCTTGGAACTTCCCCTTGAGTTGGATCCCACTTTGGGACTGTCACTGGACCTTCTTTTCCACAGCCTCTTCTCCTTTTCCATCCCTGCATTTCTTTCAGACAGGAAGAAATATGGGTCAGAGCTTTGACTGTGGGATAGCAACCCCATCCTTCACTTGATGCCCTGTCTGTTTGCTGGAGGTGGGCTCAACAAGTTCTCTCTCCCCACTGAAGGGCATTTCATCTAGGGTTCCCCATTTCTGAGTCCTGAGGGTCTCTCACTTCCCAGGTCTCTGGTACATTCTGGAGGGTCCTCCCAACCTCCTTCCTCCTGAGATTGCCCGTTTCCATTCTTTCTGCTGGCCCTCAGGGCTTTAGTCCTTTTTCCACACCTAATACCAGATCATGTTCTCCTCTTCGCCAATCCCCATCCCCTTTCTCTCCCCTGTTCCCCCCTCCATTCCCACCTTGTGGTTGCTTTCTTCTCTCTCCCAATTGGGACTGAGGCATCTTCAGCTTATTGACCTTTTTGAGTTCTGTGGACTGTATCTTGGGTATTCTCTACTTTGTGTGTGTGTGTGTGTGTGTGTGTGTGTGTGTGTGTGTGTGTGTGTGTGTGTGTAAAATCCACTTATTAGTGAGAACATACCATGCTTGTCCTTTTGGGTCTGAGTTCCCTCACTCAGGATATTTTCTAGTTCCATCCATTTGCCTGCAAAACTCAGGATGCCCTTGTTCTTAATAGCTGAATATTATTCCATTGTGTAAATGAACCACATTTTCTGTATCCATTCTTCTATTGTGGGACATTTCTTCCCTCAGAAGTATTTGAGGTAGAAAATTTTAAGAGATTCTGGAAGCTTAAGCAGTGGAATCCTTAAAGTATCTAATGGTATCATTGAGATTTTAGTATAATTACATTTCTTCCTTCCCTTTCCTACCTTGAAACCCTCCCTTAGAACTCTCCCTACTCTCCTTCAAATTCATGTCTTCGTTTTTTAAATTTATTGTAGGTTGCACATATGTATATGCATCTAGATTCCTAAATATTCCCTGCTTAGTCCATATGTTACTTGTATCCATGATTTTAAGACTGACCACTTGTCACTGGACAAACAATTGGTGTTGGACAAACTTCCCTGGGGAAGATCACCTCTCTAATTCACACCTTGCCTTGGTTGCCTGTACTTCTTTGTATAGGGTTAGGCTCTGTGGGCTTTTCCATATCCATGTTGGCATGTCCATTGGTACTCTCCTTGTTCATCTCAAGTTTGGGGAGTTATGTTGGAGAATTTATAGCTGCATTGTAAAAACACAATGGAGTCTATACTACTTACTTGTCAGCTCAGGAGTCCAAAAGCACCTGTTTCAAGAGATGGAGGAAGCTGCATGATCTTTTCTGATGTAACTTATGCTATGATTTATGTGTAGTACCCTTGAACAGTCCTTGTTTTAGTCATGTGGTTCCTAGGATAGTACTATTGTGAGGTGCTATGAACCTTTAGGCAAAGGGGGCGAGGCTTTCTCCAAAACTCTGTTCCTGTTATATGTAATGCCAGCCCTCTTTTCACAGTATGAATTTACCTGGAGATTGGCAAGAGAAGATTAATTTTACTGGATCCTGCCTTGTATTGGACACTTAATACATTCACATTTATCTCAAATACAATAAATATTATCTTTGTTTGACAGATGGGGCAACTATGACTTGTAAGATGCAAATAATTGTATTAAAGCACATCAACCATTCTGTTAATGATATTTTTTTATAATCATGCTATCTCTAAATGACTGATCGAGGCTACTGAGTATAAACTTCTTACTTCTTTCTATATAATTCATTGAATGAATTTCTAGTTAAGTTTTATTAATACTTAATCTTTATTGACAGTAAAATTTTTTAATGTTAAATGTCCAAGTATTTATGGACATAGAAATTATAAAATTTTAAAGAACTTTTCATAGATTTAAAGAATATAATAGAGATTAGAGAGTAGCTGCAGAGAGAGAACATTGAGGCTGACATTAAGATTCCATGCTGTATTACCTTTACAGGTTGTTATGAATGTTCTTAAGAGACAGATGTGAACAAGACTTTGTATGTTTAGGTGGGCAATTATATCTTATTCATTGGATCAGAGGTTATTGTGTTGTGTGTTCTTTCTTGTAGTGATTTAAGTGTAAAAGAGTGTGCGGTGGCTAGGGACACTGGACTGCTGCGGAGTTGGGATGTGTGCCTCTGCCAAGGTATCTACCAGATATCTTGGGGCACTGCAGTGCCAAATCTAGAGGGAGATAAAAGACAGCCTTTTTAATATAATTTTACAACAACAGATGGTGAACCAGCGTGATGGGCGAGGATCCACTAATAATTCTAAGAGTTGAGAGAAAATTTTATTTTCTAAGTAAGAGTAGGCCAGCGCCATGTTGAGTCACATGATGTCTCTAATGTGGGAATTTTAAAGAAACACAGAAGTAGCCTGTGCAGGCAGGCCCTGCTGTGTAATGGCCACTCAGAAAGTTAGAGATAAAGCTGCTTTATAAAGAAAGTCTTTCAGGATATTCATATTCCTTCTGACATGGGCTCCATGAGAATTTGGGGTTGAAATGCTAGTTAGACAAGCTACTTCTTAATGACAGATATTATTAGAAGGTGAATACGTTTGTTTTTAAAAAGAAGAGAGGACAGAGATTACCTGAATCAGTTGGGGATTTTCATCCATAGTTTGGAACTTAGATAGGGAAAAATTAGTCACTGACTCCAAGTAGAATATCGTGATATTTACAAGTTATTAAGTTTAAATAAAATCAGTGACTCCAGGTAGAGAGCTTAGCAGATGGAAATATTTTGGGCTAAAGTCCTGGTTCAACATGTTGCTTATTGATATTGGAATTGATAGAAGGTGTTTAGTTTGTTTTATGAATTACCCCGCTAAAGGCCATCTGGCTCGTTGATGCCAGCTAGGGAGGGTTTGTGGTTATTTTTGATATTTACCACAACAGGAAGTTCAGTTTCTCTTAACGTGGGCTCCACAGGAATTTTGGGTTTATTTTCTCATATAACAGAGTACAAAGGCTTATCAAGCTCATTGTTTAACACTATTGTTTAGCTTACTTCCTTTTTTAAAAAATTGTTTAATCTTCGTAAAACTTTGAGTTTTATGGTTATATTATTACTCTGGGAGAGAGTGCAAGATACAAGCTTTTCTGATTACAGACTAAAGAACACAGTGTTTTTGGAAAAAGATTTTGTCTTTGTGTTCTTAAAAAGTGTTATTAGGCTCTGGAAACCTCACAGAGTCACACTGATCAGATTTGATAGAGGTAGACCGTCTGAAAAACTAGATTTAGAAAAATCAAACCAAAAGATATCTTGATTCTAAACTTTTGTCTTGAGAGTTGTATTTTGCAGAGTGTGCCTACTTGGATTCCTGGTCTCGAAGAATTTCAGCTGAGTTCAATCAGGACACATTCAACTACAGCATTTGTTTCATTCTTCCTATCTCCTACCCCCAAGGATATCTTAACGCCCGTGTACAGCTTGAAGAAGTTATAGAAAAGTTGTCACTTCAATTCCCTGGACTTTTTGGGGTCAGATAGTGGTTATTCTAAGGTTGTT
Source organism: Rattus norvegicus (assembly GCF_021556685.1). NCBI lineage: Eukaryota > Metazoa > Chordata > Mammalia > Rodentia > Muridae > Rattus > Rattus norvegicus. The sequence goes on from NC_141554.1 coordinate 59,101,179, forward strand.
TTTATGAGGAATTTAGAAATAGTTATAATTTAATAGGGAGGAATTAGAGTAGATTGAGTTGTACAGTCATAATCTCAATTGGTAACTAAGCTAAAATCATATCTTTGCTTTGATATAGAATTTATTTGTCAAAAAAATTTAAAAGTACAAGGTTTAGAGCCAGTCCTTCTATTGATGTCATTACAAACTTCTGAGTCGATTATACATGTGAGTTAAGGGCCAAATAGCAAATTTATGGCTCTGAGTTTGTGAGAGTACTTTCAAGATAATATTTAAGATATAAAGACAACAATCCAGATTACCTTATATAGACAGATGTCTTTCAAAAATGTCAGAAATTCACAAAATTTGAGATTTAAAGTTCTTTATCTTTTTTTGAGACATATCTGCTCCTAACAGTTCCCCTTTGGTGGATTTAATCAAGAATTTGAACATCTCTACTTCCAAGTGAAGCAATACTTTGTGGCTAGGCAGACACTGGACAAAACTGCCTGTTTCATTTGCAGACTAATACTGTCCAGAAAAGGACAAATTATGCAGAATAGGTGACTGATAAGCTTTGCCATGACAGGGTGATCAACCTTTCAAAAGTCTGCATTTCAAGAGTCTGTCAGTTGATTTTGGGTGTTCACATGTTGCTAACAGAGGACTGTGCTAGTAGATATTTCTCTCTACAACCTCTCAGTTCTGGAAGCCATGTTAGGTTTCCTATGTGGAAAGATACTTGGTCATTCTCAGATTTCTGACGGGGTTGAAGACTGATTATAGTCTCATAGCCTATCAGGCTGTTTAACTCTGAAAATACATATTTTATAAGATAGTTATTAGATTGTATACAAGCTATCCAGGATATAACATAGATTTTAAGCCTTTCATAAGCTGGAATGGATAACTAAATGTTCTGTTTAACTGACAAAGTGTTTGGACTGTGTGTTAGACATACTTAATGCTTTTAATTACAAAATGATAATAATTGTACTCATGTTTGAGAGAAAGGTTTTTTTTAATTAGGGGTGAAATGTGGGATGATGTCATAGGTGAGGCAGGCACAAGATAGAATGAGGCCTGTCATTGGATGAGAAGGAAGAATGTGCGGGAGAAAAGTTTGAAGGAAGAGGAGGAGATGGGAACAGAGAGAGGAGACTGGAGAGTAACCACAGAGAGAGAACATGGAGGCTGACATTAAGATTCCACGCTGTACCTTTGCAGGCTGTTATGAATGTTCTTAAGGGATGAATGTGAAGAGGGCTTTGTATGTTTAGGTCTGCAATTATATCTTATCAAATTGGAAAAAAGAATATAATAGTCTATATTTCCTTCTTTTGTTTGCTTGTTACTCTTTCTCTTAAATTTTTATGTACTAGAGTGTAAGGGAAAGGTCTAGGTGGGAATACAAAGAAAGATTCTATGACCTAATTATAGATGAGGAACTCTGAAAATACGCTGACAGTCAACTCTGTTGTTTGTCTCAAGGGTTACCAAAGGCACCCCTTTCTAGTCTTACTGTCTTTCAAACATTACAGATAACTTGGGCTATTCAACAGGAATAATAATAATAATAACAATAATAATAGTATAAAGAGGTCAGACACTATGATCCTGATCCTAATTTTTTTCAGTTTTTTCACTTAATCTTTAGTTAACATTCAACATAATAGACATTTTCATGTCTGTAGGTATATCATTGTATTTTGCTTGTATTGCCCCAACTAAGTTCCTTCTTCTTCCCCCTTTATCATTGGTTTTCTACTCCTCTGTTTACTACCCTATTTGGTAGGCATGGGAGAATGAATCAAATAAATAAGACAGATTAAAGTCTCATGCAATAGTCAACTTCATTCTGAACATCTGAAAATCATCTGAGGATTAAGAGGAATCACATGAGTAAAACACAGTCACAAGGGCAAGCCACACATGGTAGGTAAGCTTCACAGAACAAAATAGGTTTTTCCACAGAAGCATATACAAATAACAATAGTCAGTTATAATGAATGATCTACCATAAACTGACTCTTATTCACTATGCCAAAAGCACATTCTAAGAGCGATTTCTTGTTTTTGGAGAAACTAAGGTCACAAGACTCAGTTGAATATCTAATTCACAAGTGCTCACAATTTTTAACTTGAGTATTTCTTATTTACATTTTGAGTGTTATTCCCTTTCCCGGTTTACAGGCAAACATCCCCCTAATCCCTCCCCCTCCCCTTCTTTATGGGTGTTCCCCTCCCCATCCTCCCCCCATTGCCGCCCTCCCCCCAACAATCACGTTCAGTCTTAGCAGGACCCAGGGCTTCCCCTTACACTGATGATCTTACTAGGATATTCAACGCGACCTATTAGGTCAGAATCCAGGGTCAGTCCATGTATAGTCTTTAGGTAGTGGCTTAGTCCATGGAAGCTCTGGTTGCTTGGCATTGTTGTACATATGAAGCTCTTCCAGTTCTTTCTCTGATTCCTTCAACTGGGGTCCCGTTCTCAGTACAGTGGTTTGCTGCTGGCATTCGCCTCTGAATTTGCTGTATTCCAGCTGTGTCTCTCAGGAGAGATCTACATCCGGTTCCTGTCAGCCTGCCCTTCTTTGCTTCATCCAACTTGTCTAATTGGGTGGCTGTATATGTATGGGCCACATGTGGGGCAGGCTCTGAATGGGTGTTCCTTCTGAGTCTGTTTTAATCTTTTCCTCTCTATTCCCTGCCAAGGGTATTCTTGTTCTCCTTTTAAAGAAGAAGTGAAGCATTCATATTTTGATCATCCGGCTTGAGTTTCATGTGTTCTAGGCATCTAGGGTAATTCAAGCATTTGGGCTAATAGCCACTTATCAATGAGTGCATACCATGTATGTCTTTCTGTGATTGGGTTACCTTACTCAGGATGATATTTTCCAGTTCCAACCATTTGCCTACGAATTTCATGAAGTCATTGTTTTTGATAGCTGAGTAATATTTCATTGTGTAGATGTACCACATTTTCTGTATCCATTCCTCTGTTGAAGGGCATCTGGGTTCTTTCCAGCTTCTGGGTATTATATAAGGCTGCTATGAACACAGTGGAGCATGCGTCTTTTTTAATCACACCTAAAGAAATGTTCAACATCTTTTTTTTTGTTCCCCTCCCCACCCTCCCCTCCATTACTGCCCTCCCCCCAACAATCACGTTCACTGGGGGTTCAGTCTTAGCAGGACCAAGGACTTCCCCTTCCACTGGTGATCTTACTAGAATATTCATTGCTACCTATGAGGTCAGAGTCCAGGGTCAGTCCATGTATAGTCTTTAGGTAGTGGCTTAGTCCCTGGAAGCTCTGGTTGATTGGCATTGTTGTTCATAAGGGGTATCGAGCTCCTTCACGCTCTTCAAGATCTTTCTCTGATTCCTTCAACAGGGGTCCCGTTCTCAGTTCAGTGGTTTGCTGCTGGCATTCGCCCCTGTATTTGCTGTATTCTGGCTGTGTCTCTCAGAAGCGATATACATCCGGCTCCTGTTGGCCTGCACTTCTTTGCTGCATTCATCTTGTCTAATTGGATGGCTGTATATATATGGGCCACATGTGGGGCAGGCTCTGAATGGTGTTCCTTCTGTGTCTGTTTTAATCTTTGCCTCTCTAGTCCCTGCCAAGGGTATTCTTGTTCCCCTTTTAAAGAAGGAGTGAAGCATTCACATTTTGATCATCTGTCTTAAGTTTCATTTGTTCTAGGGTAATTCAAGCATTTGGGCTAATAGCCACTTATCAGTGAGTGCATACCATGTATGTCTTTCTTTGTTTGGGTTAGCTCACTCAGGATGATATTTTCAGGTTCCAACCATTTGCCTACGAATTTCATAAAGTCGTTGTTTTTGATAGCTGAGTAATATTCCATTGTGTAGATGTACCACATTTTCTGTATCCATTCCTCTGTTGAAGGGCATCTGGGTTCTTTCCAGCTTCTGGCTATTATAAATAAGGCTGCAATGAACATAGTGGAGCACGTGTCTTTTTTATATGTTGGGGTATCTTTTGGGTATATGCCCAAGAGAGGTATAGCTGGATCCTCAGGCAGTTCAATGTCCAATTTTCTGAGGATCCTCCAGACTGATTTCCAGAATGGTTGTACCAGTTTGCAATCCCACCAACAATGGAGGAGTGTTCCTCTTTCTCCACATCCTCGCCAGCATCTGTTGTCCCCTGAGTTTTTGATCTTAGCCATTCTCACTGGTGTGAGGTGAAATCTCAGGGTTGTTTTGATTTGCATTTCCCTTATGACTAAAGATGTTGAACATTTCTTTAGGTGTTTCTCAGCCATTTGGCATTCCTCAGCTGTGAATTCTTTGTTTAGCTCTGAGCCCCATTTTTTAATAGGGTTATTTGTTTCCCTGCAGTCTAACTTCTTGAGTTCTTTGTATACTTTGGATATAAGGCCTCTATCTGTTGTAGGATTGGTAAAGATCTTTTCCCAATCTGTTGGTTGCCGTTTTGTCCTAACCACAGTGTCCTTTGCTTACAGAAGCTTTGCACTTTTATGAGATCCCATTTGTCGATTCTTGATCTTAGAGCGTAAGCCATTGGTGTTTTGTTCAGGAAATTTTTTCCAGTGCCCATGTGTTCCAGATGCTTCCCTAGTTTTTCTTCTATTAGTTTGAGTGTGTCTGGTTTGATGTGGAGGTCCTTGATCCACTTGGACTTAAGCTTTGTACAGGGTGATAAGCATGGATCGATCTGCATTCTTCTACATGTTGACCTCTAGTTGAACCAGCACCATTTGCTGAAAATGTTATCTTTTTTCCATTGGATGGTTTTGGCTCCTTTGTCAAAAATCAAGTGACCATAGGTGTGTGGGTTCATTTCTGGGTCTTCAATTCTATTCCATTGGTCTATCTGTCTGTCTCTGTACCAATACCATGCAGTTTTTATCGCTATTGCTCTGTAATATTGCTTGAGTTCAGGGATAGTGATTCCCCCTGAAGTCCTTTTATTGTTGAGGATAGCTTTAGCTATCCTGGCTTTTTTGTTATTCCAGATGAATTTGCAAATTGTTCTGTCTAACTCTTTGAAGAATTGGATTGGTATTTTGATGGGGATTGCATTGAATCTGTAGATCACTTTTGGTAAAATGGCCATTTTTACTATATTAATCCTGCCAATCCATGAGCATGGGAGATCTTTCCATCTTCTGAGGTCTTCTTCAATTTCCTTCTTCAGTGTCTTGAAGTTCTTATTGTACAGATCTTTTACTTGCTTTGTTAAAGTCACTCTGAGGTACTTTATATTATTTGGGTCTATTATGAAGGGTGTCGTTTCCCTAATTTCTCTCTCGGCTTGTTTCTCTTTTGTATAGAGGAAGGCAACTGATTTATTTGAGTTAATTTTATACCCAGCCACTTTGCTGAAGTTGTTTATCAGCTTTAGTAGTTCTCTGGTGGAACTTTTAGGATCACTTAAATATACTATCATATCATCTGCACATAGTGATATTTTGACTTCTTCTTTTCCGATCTGTATCCCCTTGACCTCCTTTTGTTGTCTGATTGCTCTGGCTAGAACTTCAAGAACTATATTGAATAAGTAGGGAGAGAGTGGGCAGCCTTGTCTAGTCCCTGATTTTAGTGGGATTGCTTCAAGTTTCTCTCCATTTAGTTTAATGTTAGCAACTGGTTTGCTGTATATGGCTTTTACTATGTTCAGGTATGGGCCTTGAATTCCTATTCTTTCCAGGACTTTTATCATGAAGGGGTGTTGAATTTTGTCTAATGCTTTCTCAGCGTCTAATGAAATGATCATGTGGTTTTGTTCTTTCAGTTTGTTTATATAATGGATCACGTTGATGGTTTTCCGTATATTAAACCATCCCTGCATGCCTGGGATGAAGCCTACTTGATCATGGTGGATGATTGTTTTGATGTGCTCTTGGATTCGGTTTGCCAGATTTTTGTTGAGTATTTTTGCGTCGATATTCATAAGGGAAATTGGTCTGAAGTTCTCTTTCTTTGTTGTGTCTTTGTGTGGTTTAGGTATAAGAGTAATTTTGGCTTCGTAGAAGGTATTCGGTAGTGATCCATCTGTTTCAATTTTGTGGAATAGTTTGGATAATATTGGTATGAGGTCTTCTATGAAGGTTTGATAGAATTCTGCACTAAACCCATCTGGACCTGGGCTCTTTTTGGTTGGGAGACCTTTAATGACTGCTTCTATTTCCTTAGGAGTTATGGGGTTGTTTAACTGGTTTATCTGTTCCTGATTTAACTTCGGTACCTGGTATCTGTCTAGGAAATTGTCCATTTCCTGAAGATTTTCAAGTTTTGTTGAATATAGGTTTTTATAGTAAGATCTGATGATTTTTTGAATTTCCTCTGAATCTGTAGTTATGTCTCCCTTTTCATTTCTGATTTTGTTAATTTGGACGCACTCTCTGTGTCCTCTCGTTAGTCTGGCTAAGGGTTTATCTATCTTTTTGATTTCCTCAAAGAACCAACTTTTGGTTCTGTTGATTCTTTCTATGGTCCTTTTTGTTTCTACTTGGTTGATTTCAGCTTTGAGTTTGATTATTTCCTGCCTTCTACTCCTCCTGTGTGTATTTGCTTCTTTTTGTTCTAGAGCTTTTAGGTGTGCTGTCAAGCTGCTGACATATGCTCTTTCCTGTTTCTTTCTGCAGGCACTCAGCGCTATGAGTTTTTCTCTTAGCACAGCTTTCATTGTGTCCCATAAGTTTGGGTATGTTGTACCTTCATTTCCATTAAATTCTAAAAAGTTTTTAATTTCTTTCTTTATTTCTTCCTTGACCAGGTTATCATTGAGTAGAGCATTGTTCAATTTCCAAGTATATGTGGACATTCTTCCTTGATTGTTATTGAAGACCAGTTTTAGGCCGTGGTGGTCCGATAGCCCGCATGGGATTATTTCTATCTTTCTGTACCTGTTGAGGCCCGTTTTTTGACCAATTATATGGTCAATTTTGGAGAAAGTACCATGAGGAGCTGAGAAGAAGGTATATCCTTTTGCTTTAGGATAGAATGTTCTATAAATATCTGTTAGGTCCATTTGGCTCATGACTTCTCTTAGTCTGTCTACATCTCTGTTTAATTTCTGTTTCCGTGATCTGTCCATTGAAGAGAGTGGGGTGTTGAAATCTCCCACTATTATTGTGTGAGGTGCAATGTGTGTTTTGAGCTTTAGTAAGGTTTCTTTTACATATGTAGGTGCCCTTGTATTTGGGGCATAGATATTTAGGATTGAGAGTTCATCTTGGTGGATTTTTCCTTTGATGAATATGAAGTGTCCTTCCTTATCTTTTTTGATGACTTTTAGTAATGTTCAACATCTTTAGTCATAAGGGAAATGCAAATCAAAACAACCCTGAGATTTCACCTCACACCAGTGAGAATGGCTAAGATCAAAAACTCAAGGGACAACAGATGCTCTCGAGGATGTGGAGAAAGAGGAACACTCCTCCATTGTTGGTGGGATTGCAAACTGGTACAACCATTCTGGAAATCATTCTGGAGGATCCTCAGAAAATTTGACATTGAACTGCCTGAGGATCCAGCTATACCTCTCTTGGGCATATACCCAAAAGATACCCCAACATATAAAAAAGACACGTGCTCCACTATGTTCATTGCAGCCTTATTTATAATAGCCAGAAGCTGGAAAGAACCCAGATGCCCTTCAACAGAGGAATGGATATAGAAAATGTGGTACATCTACACAATGGAATATTACTCAGCTATCAAAAACAACGACTTTATGAAATTCGTAGGCAAATGGTTGGAACTGGAAAATATCATCCTGAGTGAGCTAACCCAATCACAGAAAGACATACATGGTATGCACTCATTGATAAGTGGCTATTAGCCCAAATGCTTGAATTACCCTAGATCCCTAGAACAAACGAAACTCAAGACGGATGATCAAAATGTGAATGCTTCACTCCTTCTTTAAATGAGGAAAAAGAATACCCTTGGCAGGGAAGGGAGAGGCAAAGATTAAAACAGAGACTGAAGGAACACCCATTCAGAGCCTGCCCCACATGTGGCCCATACATATACAGCCGCCCAATTAGACAAGATGGATGAAGCAAAGAAGTGCAGACTGACAGGAGCCGGATGTAGATCGCTCCTGAGAGACACAGCCAGAATACAGCAAATACAGAGGCGAATGCCAGCAGCAAACCACTGAACTGAGAATAGGACCCCCGTTGTAGGAATCAGAGAAAGAACTGGAAGAGCTTGAAGGGGCTCGAGACCCCATATGTACAACAATGCCAAGCATCCAGAGCTTCCAGGGACTAAGCCACTACCTAAAGACTATACATGGACTGACCCTGGACTCTGACCTCATAGGTAGCAATGAATATCCTAGTAAGAGTACCAGTGGAAGGGGAAGCCCTGGGTCCTGCTAAGACTGGACCCCCAGTGAACTAGACTGGTGGGGGGAGGGCGGCAATGGGGGGAGGGTTGGGAGGGGAACACCCATAAGGAAGGGGAGGGGGGAGTGGGATGTTTGCCCGGATACCGGGAAAGGGAATAACACTCGAAATGTATATAAGAAATACTCAAGTTAATAAAAAAAAGATAATTATCAATTAAAGATTTAAATAATTTGACCCAAAAAAAAGAATGTAATAGCTAAAGGTATTTTCTAATGTGTATGATTGAAATTTTAAACAGCAAACCCAAACTAGTATTTTTAAATTGTGTGCATCAATTCAAATTTTCTATATTTAGAAGAAAATATCTGTAAAAAGTAACATTTTAAGTGTTTCTTTTACTAACATATATGAATATTTTACACTTTAAAATACAAGTCATATATGTGGATGCAAATGGTCATATGAAATATTGGAAAAGGTTTATTATGAATTATTTGGCAGCCACAATCAATGTTGGAACAGATGTAATTGAGATTTTTATCTCTTTCATCTGGATATACTATCATCTTTTCCTGGTGGAGAGATAAGTTGGCATATTCCTATATGTGTAAATTATTTCAAATCCATAAATCTTGTGATTCTTTGCCTTATTCAATGTAGTAACTCCCAGAAGGGAAGCAAATCTACTTCAAAATTGCTGAGGTGACATTAGGCCATACTTTTGTAAATTAGAGCCATATATAACAGACAGAAGAATTAGGTGATAATGTGTTTGTTAATAGCCTAAGAGATCTTTTTGGTTGCACATAAGCACTTCCTATTTATTATTTAACAATTAATTAATTGTTTTTGCCATTATTTATAAGTTCAGATTTTGCTGTGGTGAGTTCCGTTAAAGCAAGCACTGAACATTTTTTTTTAAAAAACAGTGTCAATGTCTTACAAAAGCAAACAAACAAACAAACAAAAAAACCCAAACAGATGAAGAATTTAACCTGCCTCATGAATAAAGTAATTGCTTAATTTTCTTTCCCACTGTGAGTTTCTATTTCTTTATTTTCTTCTTAAATACAACCATGCGATCAATACACTAATTACCTTTCCAATACCCTTGCCTTTGAATTCTGTCCCACAAATGTAGCTACATGAAACAACCACAACAATTAGTCAATTGACTGATTACTGTTGAATGCCACATTACTTAACTCTTTGATCATAATCTGATGCCTATTGAAATGAAATGCTTAGGGGGTTGAAGGCATGATTCTTGACCTCATCGTTTCACTTCAGTTGCCGTATGTACATACTAAACTAGTTTCAGGTAAGCTTGGACTTGTTTTTAGTGAACTAAACTATTGAGAAACACTAGTCAAGTTGACTGTCTAGTAAAATACATATTTGTATCTAGTCTCAGATAATGTTTTTGGTAAGGAGGAGAAGGAGAATGAACTCAAGTGATTTCCAGAAAATAGGATTTGGCCCTGGAAAATAGCCCTGGCCAAAGATAATTACTGGATATGTGGAGATCTAAGGTAATTTCAGCTGCCAACATTTAAAATTGTAGAGACAAAGGTGGTATGCTTTGTACAAGAGCCCCAAAGGCCATGTGTTAGAATCCCAATCTCTTTTGCAACTCTGTGAAAAGAGGTACCATTTAAGGAGTAACTGGGCCAAAAAGTATCATATTATTTACAAGTAGATGACTGCCTCCTCATAAAAGGGCACATTTGGTTCTTATTCTCTTTTCCACACTTTGATTCTTAATTTCTTTCACTCTTTTGCTTTTCTTTTATTTTACTGAACAATAAACTTTAAGGCCATCACCAGGTACTTCTCTCCAGTCTCAGATTTTCGAAACTCTAGAGCCATATACCAATGTATTATATTTTATGTTATATTTTAATAATATAATTATAGACTAATGATTCAGTGCTGATTTGTTATAGAAGCAGAAAAGTAGACTAAGTCAAGATGTGTGTGTGTGTGTGTGTGTATGTGTGTGTGTGTGTGTGTGTGTTCATGTGTAAATGCACAGAAATTTAACTTTCAGCACTGAGGAGATAGGTCATTCAGTAAGGGACTTGACTATTTCTTAGTTACTTTTCCTATTTTGGTGATAAAATACCCCAACAAATGCAATTTAAGGGAGAAGGGGTTTATTTTAACTCATAATTCAAGGGTACAGTTTATCATGGCAAGGTTTTAACTGTGCAGGAACTTGAGGGAGCTCATTACACTGTATCAGAAATTGAAAAGAAAACAATGCTTGTTGTCAGCTCCGTTCTCTTTTTGTTACAGTCCTAGATCCCAGACCTTGAATGTTGCTACCTATACTGGCTTGGTCTTCCCATCTGAACCTAATCATCATAATCTCTCATATGTATGCCCAGAGGCTTGCCTCCCAGGAACTTCCAGGTGTTCAGTTGACACTTGAGGTTAGCCACTACTTTATTTGCCACTACTCTGTGCAAGTATGAAGACCAGAGTTTGATCCCCAGCATGCACCTATAAAACCAGATGCTGTGGTGTGCTTTTGCAAACCCAGAGTTGGGAAGGCAAACCTAAAAGGATTCCTGTGGCTTTCTGGCCAGCCGACTTAGTCTAATTAGAGAGGTCAAAGCCCCAATGCCACTGTCAGAGAAAAGAAAAGAAAAGAAAAGAAAAGAAAAAGGGCAACACTTGATACCAAAAGTTGACTTTATCTCTATACCTGAGCACATAGATGTGAGTTGCACCCACATAGCCATAAACATGCAAGCCTACTAGTACAAAAAGTAAATAGGAAATTTAATTTCAAGTAAGAGGCAAAATCATAACAATATCTTTATTGAGAGAAGCATTATTTTCACTTAAATAATAATTGACCATTTGCCCCCCCCTCTCTCTCTCTCTCTGCTCCTTTTCTTTCTCTGCTCCCTTTCTCTCTCTCCCTTTCCCCCTCCTAACTACTTTCCCCCTCTCCTCACGTGTTCCCGGCCAGCACCTCTCCCTCTCCCTCTCCCCATCTCTCTCTCTCTCTCTCTCTCTCTCTCTCTCTCTCTCTCTCTCTCTCTCCCTACCCCCTTCTCTGACCCTCTCTTTCCCTGCCCCCTTCCCATGCCCGTAAATAAACTAAAAAAAAATAATTGACCATTTGAATTTTAAGATGTATTGATGTATTCAAAAAATTAAACTACTTTGGGAAAAGGCTTAAAATTCAACATTTTAAAACATTATTCTATGAGTGTGTGTTTATGGATGTGTGTGTATTTGTGTGGAGAATGGAGTGCAAGTGTACACATGCTGCAGCACACATCTGCAGGTCACAGAACAACATTGGGTACACGTTCTTGTCTTTTGCACTGCTTGAAAGATGAGCTGTCTGATGTATATCATTGGGTAAGCCAGGATAGCTGGCTCACGTACTTCTGGATATTCTTCTGTCTCTGGCTCTTGTAGCCCTTGGAGCACTACAATTACAGGTATGCAATAGTGTACCTGGTTTTACTGTGGGTTCTAGGTATTTGAACTCAGGTCATTTTGCTTGCCCATTGAGACAACTCCATAGCCTTCAAAACACTTTTATTTTGTTTTGTTTCAAGACAGGAGATCCTATATCCCAGACAGCCTCAAACTTGATGTATAACTGAGGATGCATAAATGTCACAAAGAATCAGGTGGCAAGTACCTCTGCCACAGTGCCCAATTTTGTGTCATTGTAGATGAAATCCAAGATCTCATGTATGCAAGGCAATTAGTCTTAGCAACTGACCTATATTTCCAGCAAAACAAAATTTTAATAATAAAATTTTATAACCATTCTTTTAAAAATGAAACCTTACAGTCATCAATTACAGAATCTCAATTTGATTCAGCTCTGAAGTCCAGTTTTCTCATTTGGAGGGAATTATGTGAAAAAAATTTTTCTTTTTTGTGTTTTCTGTAGCCCACAGAGTCAATTTTTGATTATCTGAAATTTGTGGGGAATTAGAAAGAAGGCCTTCTCAAAATATCTTTTCCATTGTCTGTTGTAGCTAATCTAGTAAAAAAATGCTTCTCAGAAAATAAAACAAAAGAAAATATAACAACAAAAAGAGTAACAAGTTGTTGAGTCTCCTATGATATAAATATAAAGGTGAAGATTCAAGATGCGAGTAGAGCATAGGATAGGTGCTTTGGTGAACATTAGAAACAATAAGAGAAGCTAAAGTGGAAAAGCCAGATGGTCAAGATATCAAACTTTCAGAAGTCGGCTGTGAACTTCTTTTTTTTTTTTTTTTTTGGGATAAATTTTTTTTTTTATTAACTTGAGTATTTCTTATATACATTTCGAGTGTTATTCCCTTTCCCGGTTTCCGGGCAAACATCCCCCTCCCCCCTCCCCTTCCTTATGGGTGTTCCCCTCCCAACCCTCCCCCCATTGCCGCCCTCCCCCCATAGACTAGTTCACTGGGGGTTCAGACTTAGCAGGACCCAGGGCTTCCCCTTCCACTGGTGCTCTTACTAGGATATTCATTGCTACCTATGGGGTCAGAGGTGAACTTCTTTTTATAGCAATATCTTCTCCCTATGCCCATCATTTTATCTCCCATTTTGCTTTCAGATAAAACTATGCTCCTTTCAGGCTCTAAAAGATTCTTGGTCATATCACTTCTCATTTTCTTATCCACATCTGTTTTACTTTCATCATCAGCAATTATTCCTCACATCAAATTCTCTCAGTTAAGTGGTCCTGTGCTTTTTTTTTTCTTTTTTCTTTTTTTCGGAGCTGGGGACCGAATCCAGGGCCTTCTGCTTGCTAGGCAAGCGCTCTACCACTGAGCTAAATCCCCAACCCCAGGTCCTGTGCTTTTTAAAACCTGTATGTAAATAGTTAGATGGTTACTCTCCTGTTATTTGAGTCTTGGGCAGTTCAATTTACTGTCTGGGGAGTTAACTGGATGGCTTCTGCTCTTCTCAGTAAGATAATAGCATATGTGATGCAGAGACCTAAAAGCTCTCTGAAAAACCTGAAAGGGCTACAGTATTTTGCCTGCTGTATGATGTAAGGCACACAGCATAGATATTGATGGTGCTGATATTCACCTTGATTACAGACAAGTAACTAACCATCAAAAAATACTAGTTCAGAAATGATAAGCTGACTAGATTCATGAGTGCCATAGTTAGGGTTTTATTGCTGTGAAGAGATGCCATGACCAAGGCAAGTCTTATACATAAAGCATTTCATTGAGGCTGGCTTATAGTTCCAGAAGTTCAGTCCATTATCATCATGATGGAAAGCATAGCAGTGCCCAAGCAGACATGGTGCTGGAGGAGCCAAGAATTCCGCACTTTGATTCAAAGGCAGCCAGGAGGAGGTTCTCATTGTACACTGGTGAAGCCTGAGCACTAGAAGTCCTCAAAGTCTACCTACACAAGGGGCACACTTCCTCCAAAAAGAACACACCTATCCCAACAAGGTCACAACTCCTAATAGTGCTACTCCCAGTGGTCCAGACATTCAAACACATGAGTCAGTGGGGGTTAAATCTTTCCAAACCATGACAGTGACTGAATGTGAAGGTTAGATAGTGTAGTGATCTAGCATCAAAGCTGAACACACAGAATAATGAAGCATCAGTGTTCATATGTTAGAAAACAGAAAATTTGACTTAAATTATCTCCATCCTAAATTACCATGTGAGCTACTGCTTCTATTTATTGTCAACTATATTTTTCCTCAGAAAATATCCCCTTGTCACATAATTTTAACATAATCATATACACAAGCTGTATGATAGAAATTAGGTTGAATAGTAATACATAGACAATAATAGACAAGCGTGATAACAATGCTTTTTGTTATTTTACAAAGAAATTCATGGTCAAAAGACTGTGGTGAATGGCATAATGAGCCAGCTAACACATAATCCTTACAGGAGATATTAGCTCAAATTCAGTTTGGTCCCTATTGTAGATATGGACATAAAGGCTCACAGAGTTTGAAGAGATCGGTATAACAGTCCAGTAAATTAGTTGACTTCATTTCTTTTACCAGAGAATTTTCTCTTAGAATGAAATTCATTGTAGTTTATTTTAAGGTCATATTTCTAGAAATCTGGGATGTAGTTTTAATTCTGTCACAAACTTCTGCATAATGATGCAAGACACTTTATTGTATCTTCGTACTCCCATGTTATAATTTTGCTGTGATCCACAAATAGTCTCTGTAGATAATGACTGCAGCCATTATCTATTACCCATTCTTTTGTTATACTTTGCTCTTCAGTGTCTGTTCTCTATGAGTTAGCTGAAATCCTGAAGGCTATTTTTGTCTTCTTTGTGAAATCTAATAAGATGTAAAACATTAATTCTAAATTTTTTGAATGATTTTTACACAATTACTCATCTCCTTCTGTTTAGTTATCATTCATCTTTCAAAAATACTCTCTTTCTCTACTCTAATATCTTTTTTTTATTAACTTGAGTATTTCTTATATACATTTCGAGTGTTATTCCCTTCCCCGGTTTCCGGGCAAAATCCCCCTCCCCCCTCCCCTTTCTTATCGGTGTTCCCCTCCCCACCCTCCCCCCATTGTCCCCCTCCCCCCAACAGTCTAGTTCACTGGGGGTTCAGTCTTAGCAGGACCCAGGGCTTCCCCTTCCACTGGTGCTCTTACTAGGATATTCATTGCTACCTATGAGGTCAGAGTCCAGGGTCAGTCCATGTATAGTCTTTAGGTAGTGGCTTAGTCCCTGGAAGCTCTGGTTGCTTGACATTGTTGTACATATGGGGTCTCGAGCCCCTTCAAGCTCTTCCAGTTCTTTCTCTGATTCCTTCAACGGGGGACCTATTCTCAGTTCAGTGGTTTGCTGCTGGCATTCGCCTCTATATTTGCTGTATTCTGGCTGTGTCTCTCAGGAGCGATCTACATCCGGCTCCTGTCAGTCTGCACTTCTTTGCTTCATCCATCTTGTCTAATTGGGCGGCTGTATATGTATGGGCCACATGTGGGGCAGGCTCTGAATGGGTGTTCCTTCAGTCTCTGTTTTAATCTTTGCCTCTCCCTTCCCTGCCAAGGGTATTCTTTTTCCTCATTTAAAGAAGGAGTGAAGCATTCACATTTTGATCATCCGTCTTGAGTTTCATTTATTCTAGGCATCTAGGGTAATTCAAGCATTTGGGCTAATAGCCACTTATCAATGAGTGCATACCATGTATGTCTTTCTGTGATTGGGTTAGCTCACTCAGGATGATATTTTCCAGTTCCAACCATTTGCCTACGAATTTCATAAACTCGTTGTTTTTGATAGCTGAGTAATATTCCATTGTGTAGATGTACCACATTTTCTGTATCCATTCCTCTGTTGAAGGGCATCTGGGTTCTTTCCATTTTCTGGCTATTATAAATAAGGCTGCGATGAACATAGTGGAGCACGTGTCTCTTTTATATGTTGCGGCATCTTTTGGGTATATGCCCAAGAGAGGTATAGCTGGATCCTCAGGCAGTTCAATGTCCAATTTTCTGAGGAACCTCCAGACTGATTTCCAGAATGGTTTTACCAGTCTGCAATTCCACCAACAATGGAGGAGTGTTCCTCTTTCTCCACATCCTCGCCAGCATCTGCTGTCACCTGAGTTTTTGATCTTAGCCATTCTCACTGGTGTGAGGTGAAATCTCAGGGTTGTTTTGATTTGCATTTCCCTTATGACTAAAGATGTTGAACATTTCTTTAGGTGTTTCTCAGCCATTCGGCATTCCTCAGCTGTGAATTCTTTGTTTAGCTCTGAACCCCATTTTTTAATAGGGTTATTTGTTTCCCTGCAGTCTAACTTCTTGAGTTCTTTGTATATTTTGGATATAAGGCCTCTATCTGTTGTAGGATTGGTAAAGATCTTTTCCCAATCTGTTGGTTGCCGTTTTGTCCTAACCACAGTGTCCTTTGCCTTACAGAAGCTTTGCAGTTTTATGAGATCCCATTTGTCGATTCTTGATCTTAGAGCATAAGCCATTGGTGTTTTGTTCAGGAAATTTTTTCCAGTGCCCATGTGTTCCAGATGCTTCCCTAGTTTTTCTTCTATTAGTTTGAGTGTGTCTGGTTTGATGTGGAGGTCCTTGATCCACTTGGACTTAAGCTTTGTACAGGGTGATAAGCATGGATCGATCTGCATTCTTCTACATGTTGCCCTCCAGTTGAACCAGCACCATTTGCTGAAAATGCTATCTTTTTTCCATTGGATGGTTTTGGCTCCTTTGTCAAAAATCAAGTGACCATAGGTGTGTGGGTTCATTTCTGGGTCTTCAATTCTATTCCATTGGTCTATCTGTCTGTCTCTGTACCAATACCATGCAGTTTTTATCACTATTGCTCTGTAATATTGCTTGAGTTCAGGGATAGTGATTCCCCCTGAAGTCCTTTTATTGTTGAGGATAGCTTTAGCTATCCTGGGTTTTTTGTTATTCCAGATGAATTTGCAAATTGTTCTGTCTAACTCTTTGAAGAATTGGATTGGTATTTTGCATTGAATCTGTAGATTGCTTTTGGTAAAATGGCCATTTTTACTATATTAATCCTGCCAATCCATGAGCATGGGAGATCTTTCCATCTTCTGAGGTCTTCTTCAATTTCTTTCCTCAGTGTCTTGAAGTTCTTATTGTACAGATCTTTTACTTGCTTGGTTAAAGTCACACCGAGGTACTTTATATTATTTGGGTCTATTATGAAGGGTGTCGTTTCCCTAATTTCTTTCTCGGCTTGTTTCTCTTTTGTATAGAGGAAGGCAACTGATTTATTTGAGTTAATTTTATACCCAGCCACTTTGCTGAAGTTGTTTATCAGCTTTAGTAGTTCTCTGGTGGAACTTTTGGGATCACTTAAATATACTATCATGTCATCTGCAAATAGTGATATTTTGACCTCTTCTTTTCCGATCTGTATCCCCTTGATCTCCTTTTCTTGTCTGATTGCTCTGGCTAGAACTTCAAGAAAAATATTGAATAAGTAGGGAGAGAGTGGGCAGCCTTGTCTAGTCCCTGATTTTAGTGGGATTGCTTCAAGTTTCTCTCCAGTTAGTTTAATGTTAGCAACTGGTTTGCTGTATATGGCTTTTACTGTGTTTAGGTATGGGCCTTGAATTCCTATTCTTTCCAGGACTTTTATCATGAAGGGGTGTTGAATTTTGTCAAATGCTTTCTCAGCATCTAATGAAATGATCATGTGGTTCTGTTCTTTCAGTTTGTTTATATAATGGATCACGTTGATGGTTTTCCGTATATTAAACCATCCCTGCATGCCTGGGATGAAGCCTACTTGATCATGGTGGATGATTGTTTTGATGTGCTCTTGAATTCCGTTTGCCAGAATTTTATTGAGTATTTTTGCGTCGATATTCATAAGGGAAATTGGTCTGAAGTTCTCTTTCTTTGTTGTGTCTTTGTGTGGTTTAGGTATAAGAGTAATTGTGGCTTCGTAGAAGGAATTCGGTAGGGCTCCATCTGTTTCAATTTTGTGGAATAGTTTGGATAATATTGGTATGAGGTCTTCTATGAAGGTTTGATAGAATTCTGCACTAAACCCGTCTGGACCTGGGCTCTTTTTGGTTGGGAGACCTTTAATGACTGCTTCTATTTCCTTAGGAGTTATGGGGTTGTTTAACTGGTTTATCTGTTCCTGATTTAACTTTGATACCTGGTATCTGTCTAGGAAATTGTCCATTTCCTGAAGATTTTCAAATTTTGTTGAATATAGGTTTTTATAGTAAGATCTGATGATTTTTTGAATTTCCTCTGAATCTGTAGTTATGTCTCCCTTTTCATTTCTGATTTTGTTAATTTGGACGCACTCTCTGTGTCCTCTCGTTAGTCTGGCTAAGGGTTTATCTATCTTGTTGATTTTCTCAAAGAACCAACTTTTGGTTCTGTTGATTCTTTCTATGGTCCTTTTTGTTTCTACTTGGTTGATTTCAGCTCTGAGTTTGATTATTTCCTGCCTTCTACTCCTCCTGGGTGTATTTGCTTCTTTTTGATCTAGATCTTTTAGGTGTGCTGTCAAGCTGCTGACATATGCTCTTTCCTGTTTCTTTCTGCAGGCACTCAGCGCTATGAGTTTTCCTCTTAGCACAGCTTTCATTGTGTTCCATAAGTTTGAGTATGTTGTATCTTCATTTTCATTAAATTCTAAAAAGTTTTTAATTTCTTTCTTTATTTCTTCCTTGACCAGGTTATCATTGAGTAGAGCATTGTTCAATTTCCACGTATATGTGGGCATTCTTCCCTTATTGTTATTGAAGACCAGTTTTAGGCCGTGGTGGTCCGATAGCACGCATGGGATTATTTCTATCTTTCTGTACCTGTTGAGGCCCGTTTTTTGACCAATTATATGGTCAATTTTGGAGAAAGTACCATGAGGAGCTGAGAAGAATGAATATCCTTTTGCTTTAGGATAGAATGTTCTATAAATATCTGTTAAGTCCATTTGGCTCATGACTTCTCTTATTCTGTTGATATCACTGTTTAATTTCTGTTTCCATGATCTGTCCATTGATGAGAGTGGGGTGTTGAAATCTCCCACTATTATTGTGTGAGGTGCAATGTGTGTTTTGAGCTTTAGTAAGGTTTCTTTTACGTATGTAGGTGCCCTTGTATTTGGGGCATAGATATTTCGGATTGAGAGTTCATCTTGGTGGATTTTTCCTTTGATGAATATGAAGTGTCCTTCCTTATCTTTTTTGATGACTTTTAGTTGGAAATTGATTTTATTTGATATTAGAATGGCTACTCCAGCTTGCTTCTTCTGTCCATTTGCTTGGAAAGTTGTTTTCCAGCCTTTCACTCTGAGGTAGTGTCTGTCTTTGTCTCTGAGGTGTGTTTCCTGTAGGCAGCAGAATGCAGGGTCCTCGTTGCGTATCCAGTTTATTAATCTATGTCTTTTTATTGGGGAGTTGAGACTATTGATGTTGAGAGATATTAAGGAATAGTGATTATTGCTTCCCGTTATATTCATATTTGGATGTGAGGTTATGTTTGTGTGCTTTCACTCTCTTTGTTTTGTTGCCAAGACGATTAGTTTCTTCCTTCTTCTAGGGTATAGCTTGCCTCCTTATGTTGGGCTTTACCATTTATTATCCTTTGTAGTGCTGGATTTGTAGAAAGATTTTGTGTAAATTTGGTTTTGTCATGGAATATCTTGGTTTCTCCATCTATGTTAATTGAGAGTTTTGCAGGATACAGTAACCTGGGCTGGCATTTGTGTTCTCTTAGGGTCTGTATGACATCAGTCCAGGATCTTCTGGCCTTCATAGTTTCTGGCGAGAAGTCTGGTGTGATTCTGATAGGTCTGCCTTTATATGTTACTTGACCTTTTTCCCTTACTGCTTTTAATATTCTTTCTTTATTTTGTGCGTTTGGTGTTTTGACAATTATGTGACGGGAGGTGTTTCTTTTCTGGTCCAATCTATTTGGAGTTCTGTAGGCTTCTTGTATATCTATGGGTATCTCTTTTTTTAGGTTAGGGAAGTTTTCTTCTATGATTTTGTTGAAGATATTTACTGGTCCTTTGAGCTGGGAGTCTTCACTCTCTTCTATACCTATTATCCTTAGGTTTGATCTTCTCATTGAGTCCTGGATTTCCTGTATGTTTTGGACCAGTAGCTTTTTTCGCTTTACATTATCCTTGACAGTTGAGTCAATGATTTCTATGGAATCTTCTGCTCCTGAGATTCTCTCTTCCATCTCTTGTATTCTGTTGGTGAAGCTTGTATCTACAGCTCCTTGTCTCTTCTTTTGGTTTTCTATATCCAGGGTTGTTTCCATGTGTTCTTTCTTGATTGCTTCTATTTCCATTTTTAATTCCTTCAACTGTTTGATTGTGTTTTCCTGGAATTCTTTCAGGGATTTTTGCGATTCTTTCAGGGATTTTGCGATTCCTCTCTTTAGGCTTCTACTTGTTTATTAATGTTTTCCTGTGTTTCCCTAAGGGAGTTCTTCACGTCTTTCTTGAAGTCCTCCAGCATCATGATCAAATATGATTTTGAAACTAGATCTTGCTTTTCTGGTGTGTTTGGATATTCCATGTTTGTTTTGGTGGGAGGATTGGGCTCCGATGATGCCATGTATTCTTGGTTTCTGTTGCTTGTGTTCCTGCGCTTGCCTCTCGCCATCAGATTATCTCTAGTGTTACTTTGTTCTGCTATTTCTGACAGTGGCTAGACTGTCCTATAAGCCTGTGTGTCAGGAGTGCTGTAAACCTGTTTTCCTCTCTTTCAGTCAGTTATGGGGACAGAGTGTTCTGCTTTCGGGCGTGTAGTTTTTCCTCTCTACAGGTCTTCAGCTGTTCCTGTGGGCCTGTGTCTTGAGTTCACCAGGCAGGTCACTTGCAGCAGAAAATTTGGTCTTACCTGTGGTCCCGAGGCTCAAGTTTGCTTGCGGGGTGCTGCCCACGGGCTCTCTGCGGCGGCTGCAACCAGGAAGATATGTGCCTCCCCTTCCGGGAGCTTCAGTGCACCAGGGTTCCAGATGGCCTTTGGTGTTTTCCTCTGGCGTCCGAGATGTGTGTGTAGAGAGCAGTCTCTTCTGTTTTCCCAGGCTTGTCTGCCTCTCTGAAGGTTTAGCTCTCCCTCCCACAGGATTTGGGTGCAGAGAACTGTTTATCCGGTCTGTTTCCTTCAGGTTCCGGCGGTTTCTCAGGCAGGGGTCCTGCCGCTCCTGGGCCCTCCCCCACGGGAGCCCAGAGGCCTTATACAGTTTCCTCTTGGGCCAGGGATGTGGGCAGGGGTGGGCAGTGTTGGTGGTCTCTTCCGCTCTGCCGCCTCAGTAGTGCCCACCTGACCAGGCGGTGAGGTCTCTTTCCCACGGGGTCTAATATCTTAATTTTTAAAAATAGAACTCTGCAGAAAATGTGTAGATTTATATATTGGATATGCTGGGATGGTGAAAAGCAGTACATTTGGTTTACAGGGATTCGTACTTTTAATTCAGTCTAGAATAAGTTCATGTACACATGCATTCGTTTACATTTATTGAAGATGTCTTATATGCCAGGTCCTGCTTTATTGAGTATGTCTTACATGCCAGGTCATGTTCTAGTCTTTGAAGAGTGAGCAGCGATAAAAACAGAAAATATCATTGAGCTTGTCAAGCTGAATTCTAATTGGTGAAATAGAAGATAAAAACAGACAAGATTATACATAAGCAAAAATACTATGGAAATAAACAACTGTTTGGTATTAGTCGCTTCAGGGACAAAGGGAGTTATTGTGTTCAGTTGTCTATCCACTGGTGACCCACAGGGTTCAAATGGATAGGTACAACAGGACACTCACACAGTTGGCTCTGGTTAAGCTGAATGGTTCGTAAAAACAGTACCAGAAGTCATGAATTTGGGGAAATAAGCATAGTCGAAATGGGTTTAGGACAGGAGATGGGTATGAAAGAGCAAAAAAGAGCAACAAAAATTCACTTTTGTAAGTTCATCCACATGTATGGCATTGTCAAAGAACACAATCAATTTTAAAAGTTTTTTAATAAAAAATTGTAGGAATTTGTACTTTAGGTAGGAAGGACATTGCTCCACAATGAACTGGTATTTAAACAGAGGCTTGAATGAATTTAGACGATGAGTAAACCACTGTGATACTCTGGGAATGTGGTGTTTGTGTTCCTCTGTGCAATACTCTGAAGCTGTGATGGGTGAGCATTCTGGAGACATAAGCACTGGGAAGTAAGATAGATAAATACTTAGAAGATAATTGAGGCAGACCTTGTAGGTTCTCAAGTGCAAATCAGCTCCCTTTCCTCCTCTGAAATTCAGTATAGATACTGAAATACTGTCAGCCTGTTTTGATAGTATGAGATTAGGCTTAGGGGTATCAAAGATCTGCATTAACTGACAGGAATCTTGAATAAATTATTGGTTCTAGTTGCAGCAACTTCATCAAGTTATCTCTTTGAGTTCTAATTTTCTGATCTTTATAAATGGGATTCAATTACTTAGCTGCCAGGGCCATGACAATGTTTTAAGTTGAGACAGCATATGAATGTACTCACCTTGATGCTAGCATGAAGCTTGGCCTGTAATTGCTAATTTTAATGCTTCTTTATATACCGTCATTAAAAGAACACTGAGGATATTGAGTTCAGCTACAAACTGAGTGTCAGTTCTAGCTCTGTCATTTTCCTGCATACTTTTCAGCAAAGCTGTGTGAAATGGCCAAGCTCGTCAAATTGTAAGTGTTGAATGAGTACAGTTCATTGTCTATTGATTATACCTCAATAACACTGTCATTAAAATGTGTTTTATCATTTTCAAATGTCTATCTACATATTCCAATAACATTCAAATTAAAAATAAAAATTATCTCATGTTCTTCAAAGGAGACCAAGATTCAAATATGTCAGGGACAACCAAAATAACTATCTGCCAGAAGTTGCTCAGGATTGGCTACCAAATCATGCTGTTCTTGTGGTTGTGTAACTTAGGGAATTTTTCAGAACCTTTTCTTCTACATAGTTCTTTCCTTTCAGCTACTGTTTCTACCCTCCTCAACATAAGGGAATCAGCGATTTTTTTCCTTAAATTGTCCCTTCAAGAAGGCACCAAGTTTCTCAAGTGTCTCCTGTCAGGAAGACAAGGTGCTGCAGAAGTTTACTGTTTTCATTTTCTTGCTCTTAGGGATCTTCAGAATACATTGTATGCAGGCTTGTGTCTGAAAGGCTTGCTTTTTATACTTAATCCAGTTTTGTAGTTGTTTACAATAAGAAGACAAACTTGTCCTCAGTTACTTTTTCAAATACAGAATGCCATTGCTAGTAGTTTAATAGAAATTCCTTACAATGTATATATAATACATTTCACACATAGACTCTGGCAGAAGTATTAAAAATCCAATTCTGTGTTTGGGGACATGATAGAGCAGCTCATGTAATCTCAGATTACTCTTACAGAGATTTGTGTATTCTGTTGTGACAAATCAGTAAATCTGTTTAGCCCCATGTTCATTCCTTGTTCACTCAGTATTGAATAAACAGAATTTTTTTTAAGTTCTAACTGGTTGTGGTGGCATATGTGGTGGTCTTGGTTTTGAGAGGCTGAGCTAGAAAGGTCATAAGCTTCAGTTCAGTCTGATAAGCCTAGCACTGAAGAGTCAGAAACAATTAGATGTTTGTGGGCCAATGATCTTAGCTAGGTTCAATGAGAGATGCTATCTCAAAAACTTAAGGTGGAGAATAATTAAATAAGACAACCAACATCAACCATTGGCTTCTACATAGGCACACATGCTCATTCACGTGTACCTGCACGCCCAACTGTACACACACACACACACACACACACACACACACACACACACACACACACACACACAGTTACTATTACCACAATTACTAACAATAAACAAAACCAAGAAAGAACCAACCAAGAAAAATGTTATGTCCCCACTTCTTTCCTTCCTTAATTTACTTTCTTTCCTCTGGCATACAAACAAAATACAAAATTTTAATCCTAGTTAAAACAATGTGCAAGCACTCCAGTCCTACAGTGATTCCCGTGCTGTCACTAAAGTCCTGTGAGCATGCGCATTAGCTTGTTGCTGTGGAGAGAAGTAAAGAGAAAGTGCTCATGTCATTTTAGGCTCACAAATTTTCAGATTTTTTAAGGTAGCTTATATCATATCAAGGGGAAAATTTTAATTAATATCAAATAATACACTGAATATTTTTCCGTTTGAACTTTCCACTCCTAAAGTATAATATGTTTTTATTTCCTTATATCTTATGGTCACCAATAGATGACCATTACTTTCTATTAAGTTGGGTAGAGCTTACTCAGGTCTATCTATGATTTTGAAACATTTAATGATTTTTTTAAAAAGTGCTGTAAAATTCAGTCTCTAAACTTCATTTGCCTGTGAGTCAGGCAATGCATCCATATCATAGAGGGCTTATTTTCCAGGCCATGTAAGAAGGCATGTGTGTTTGGCATCTATGTTTTATAGTCATGGTGTTAACTTAGCTGCATCTTTTAGATTGGCTTTTTCCTTTCATATTGTCACACATAGTCCAGTGCTTGAAAAACATGTTTCAAAATTTTATTTCTCTTATTATTTTGAAGATCCTAAATCAGTTCTGCAGGTTTTATGAAAAGAAAAGGAATTGTGCCTGTACTAGACTTAGGT
The DNA here is from genome assembly GCF_021556685.1 of Rattus norvegicus. Classification (NCBI taxonomy): domain Eukaryota; kingdom Metazoa; phylum Chordata; class Mammalia; order Rodentia; family Muridae; genus Rattus; species Rattus norvegicus. The sequence goes on from NC_141554.1 coordinate 59,125,654, forward strand.
GGTGATTTTCATGTTATTCATAGACTGCTGATATTAGAGCCCTTTCAAATCCCAGATTGAGACACAGCCATCATGACAATAGCTCAAAAGAAGCCACTTTACTGCTAATGCAATTGTTAAGTGTATTGTTTTGAAAATGAAAACTTATGATTTGCAAAAAGTTCTTCAATCTGCACTCTTGCCACTTTGAATTGCATAAAATAACAGGAAAATGATAGCATGAGTCTTTCTTATGAAAAGTTGTTATTTTCCTTTCTAGAATGCAATATGTGTATCTTTTTATTCAGATTGAAGTGCCTCATTCAAAACACAGAGAAAATTGTACAATAATTCACACCTAGGATGAGGTTTCCTTCAATTGAGTAATATTTCTGCTTCACAGCATGAAGTTAATTTACATAATTTGTCATACTTTACAATAAAATAATGTATGCATGTATTGCCACATATATATTTGTTTTAAGAATAAAATTTTAATCCTAGTTAGAACAATGTGCAATCACTCCAATTTCATAGTGATGGCTACACTGTCCCTTTAGCCCCATGAGCATAGGCACTGGCTTCCTGCAGTGGAGAAGAGAAAGCACATGTATCATTTTAGCTTCCCAAATTTTCAGAGATTTATTTTAAGTGTACCTTACATTATGTCAAAAGAAAAAAAGAATAAATTTAAATAATATCAAATAATACACTAAGTATTTTTACAGTTTTGAACTCCTTTTTACAATCTGCACATACCTTGGATCAAGAGAAACCATTTATTTTCTATTTAACTTAAATAACTGTGCACTGTTTGGAAATAATGCTGTGCCATATTATGTTTTGTCTGAAAGGTGATATTTTACCAGATTAAAAAAAGAAAACATATTTTATGTTTAAAGTTAATCATAAACTGTGTTCAGCGATCACCAAGGCATACTTTATGTAAATAAGTAGGGGTGGGATTTAGGGGTGAGACTCTCAGGATTCTAAGGGAGAGACCTCAGATGAAATGTCTACAGTGGGGAGCCCACCTCCAGCAGAAAGACAGTGCATCAAGTGAGGGATGAGGTTGCCAATCTACAATCAAAAACCCTGACCCATAATTGTTCCTGTCTGAAAGAACTACAGGGACAAAAATGGAGAAGAGTCTGAGGAAAAGAAGGTCCAGCTACAGGTCCAAAGTGGGATCCTGCTCAAGGGAAGGCCCCAAGGCCTGATGCTATTTCTGAGGCTATGGAGTACCACAAAAAGGGACCTACCATAACTGCCCTCTGAAAGACCCAACAGCTGAAAAAGTCAGATGTGATAAATTAGGGAAAAGCTGGAAGAAGCTGAGGAGGAGGGTGACCCTGTAGGAGGACCAGCAGTTTCAATTAACCTGGACCACCAAGATCTCTCAGATATTGGACCACCAATCAGGCAGCATACACCAGCTGAGATGACGCCCCCAACACATATATAACAGAGGACTTCCAGATCTGGGTTTGATCAGAGAAGATGTACCTAGCCCTGAAGAGACTGGAGGCCCCAGAGTGTAGGGAGGTCTGGTGGAGTGGGGTGTGGGGACATCCTTGTGGAGAAGGGAGGGGGAAGGTGTGGCAGAGTATGGGATGTGGAACAGTTAGAGGGTGGATCAGGAGGGGGATAAAATCTGGAATGTAAAAAACAAGACTAAATATTTTTTTAAATGTACAAAAAAAAAGAAGATGAAAAATAAGAAACCATTTGGGTTTCTCTTACAAACTTTTGCACAGTCAACTGTTATAAGTTTGTTTAGCTTCATTTAAAATGTAATAATTTACACTATAAAAAGGTAATGATATATCTCACATCTGTGTGATTTTGTTTTCCATACTTTGCTCTGAAATCTCTGGAACAATAAGAAGCTAAGACATTGCATTATACAGCAGTTAAAACACAAGAAATCCAGACATGGTAAGGTCAAGTAGCTCAGAAATAGAGCAGTTGACTATTGTGTGCAAGGTCCTGGGTTCAAGCCCCAAATAAAACAAAAAGATGGAAGGAAAGATAAAAGAATGAAAGAAGGAAAGAAAAGTAAAGAGAGAAGGAGACCAGCAGTAAGGGAAGTAGAGAGGCGAGAGGAGGTAGGAGGTAGGAGGAAGAGGAAGGAATGAGAAAAATGGCAGTCAAACTTTGTGAACTTGGAAACTTTCCTTTTAAAAACAGCAGTTTAAAATTATCTTCATTGAAAGATAATTTTTAATTTTATTTCTATCTGTTTACTTTATATCCCACTGTCTGCCCCCCTCCTGGTCACACTAATCCTTCCCCCCTCCTTCTCCTCTGAGAAGGTGGAGCTCCCCCAATCATGGCACATAAAGTCTGCCAGGCTACGTGCATCCTCTCTCCCTGAGGTCAGCCAATGAGCACAGCTAGAAGAACATATTCTACAAACAGACAACAACTTTTGGGATAGCCCCCACTCCAATTGTTTGGGACACAAATGAAGGCCAAACTGCACATCTGATACCTATGTATATGTGTGTACGGAGGGGGGAACACTAGGGCCAGCCCATATATGCTCTTCCATTGGTGGTTCAGTCTCTGAGAGTCTGCAATGATCTCCAATTAACTCCAAATTAACTCCATTTGTCTTTCTGTGGAGTTTCTATCTTCTTTGAGCCTGCAATCCTTCCCCTAACTCTTGCATAAAGGTTCCCAAGCTCCATCCACTGTTGGTTGTGGATCCCTCTGAGTCAGCTTCAGCGTGGAGCCTCTCGGAGGATAGCTATGCTAGATTCCTGTCTGTAAACATAAGAAAGTATCAATAATAGTGTTAGGGATCAGTACTTGCCCATGGGATGGGTTTCTAGTTGGACCAGTTATTGTTTGATCACTTACTTGGTCTCTGCTCCATTCCCAGCCCCTGCTTTTCTTGTCGACATGGCACATTTGGGGTAGAAGGCTTTGCAGATGGGTTGCTTTCCCTATCTCTCCACTGGTGTTCCTGACTGGTTATAGGAGGTGACCTCTTCAGGTTCCATATGCCCAGTTCTATGAGTGATAGCTAAGGTCACATCCATTGATTCTTGGGTGGCTCTCCTATCCCAGATCTCTGTCAAGTTCTTGACAAGGTGCCCCCCAAACACCTATCCATCCCTATAAGTTGCAGATTTCTGTTCATTCTCATAGCCATCTGACCATCTCTCCTGTCCCTCCCCCAACCCAATCCTGAACCCTCCATTTCCCTCCCCATACCCTGTCGTACCCAGTTCTTTCCCTCCCTATGCCTCCTATTTTATTCCCCCTTCCGAGTGAGATTTAAGCCTCCTTGCTTGGGCTTTCTTTCTTGTTTAGCTTCTTTGGGTCCATGAAGTGTATAATGGGTGTCCTTATTTTATGGCTAATAAGACACTTATCAGTGAATACATACCATGCATTTCCTTTGGGGTCTGGGTTACCTCACTCAGGATGATATTCTCAAGTACTATTCATTTGCTTGCAAAAAAGAAAGCATCTTTAAATTGTATATTATTTTATTTTCATTACAAATGTTATTCCTTTTCCCGGTTTCCCATCCATAAGCCCCATATCCCATGCCCCTCCTCCTTCTTCTATGAGGGTGTTCCCCTCCATAAACACCACCTTCCCGCCCTGACATTCCCCTATAATGGGGGCTGGGGTACAGCCTTGGCAGGACCAAGAGATTCTCCTCCCATTGGTGCCCAACAAGGACATCCTCTGCTACAAAAGCTGTTGGAGCCATGGGTCTCTCCATGTTTACACTTTGGGTAGTAGTTTAGTTCCTGGGAACTCTGGTTGGATGGTATTGCTGTTCGTATGGGGTTGCAAGCCCCTTCAGTTCCTTTAAACCTAACTCTAACTCCTATAATGGGGACCCCATTCTAAGTTCAATGGTTTGCTGCTAGCATTAGCCTCTGTATTTGTCATGCTCTGGTTGAGCATCTCAGAAGACAGCTATTATCAGGTTCCTGTCAGAATAGGCTTCTTTACTTCATCAATATTGTCATATATATATGACATATGTATATATGCTGGATCCCCAGTTGGGGAAGGCTCTGAATGGTCATTCTTTTGTTCTCTGCTCCAAAATTTGCCTCCATATCTCCTCCTATGAATACTTTTATTTCTCTGTTTAAGAAGGACTAAAGCATCTACACTTCAATTACCCTTCTTCGTAAGCTTCATGTGGTCTAGGGATTGTATGTAATTCAAGCTTTTGGGCTAATATTCACTTATCAGTGAGTGCATACCATGTGTTTTTTTTTGTGATTGGGTTACCTTACTCAGGATGATATTTTCTAGTTTCATCCATTTGTCTATGAATTTCATGAAGTCATGGTTTTTAATAGCTGAGTAGTACGCCATTGTGTAGATGTACCACATTTTCTTTATCCAGTTCTCTGTTGAAGGGCATCTGGGTTCTTTCCAGCTTCTGGCTATTATAAATAAGGCTGCTATGAACATAGTGGAGCATGTGTCCATGTTATATGTTGGGGCATCTTTTGGGTATATGCCCAGGAGAGGTACAGCTGGGTCCTCAGGTAGTGCAATGTCCAATTTTCTGAGGAACCTCCAGACTGATTTCCAGAATGGTTGTACTAGTCTGCAATCCCACCAACAATGGAGGAGTGTTCCTCTTTCTCCACATCATTGCCAGCACTTGTTGTCACTTGAGTTTTTGATCTTAGCCATTCTGACTGGTATGGGGTAAAATCTCTGGGTTGTTTTGATTTGTATTTCACTGATGACTAAGGATGTTGAACATTTCTTTAGGTGCTTCTCAAACATTTGATATTCTACAGCTGAGAATTCTTTGTTTAGCTCTGTACCCCACTTTAATAGGGTAATTTGACTCCATGACTTCTTGAGTTCTTTGTATATATTGGATATTAGCCCTCTATCGGATATAGGATTAATAAAGATATTTTCACAATTTGTTGGTTGCCATCTTGTCATAATGACAGTGTCCTTTCCTTTACAGATACTTTGCAATTTTATGAGGTCCTATTTGTCCATTTTTGATCTTAGAGCATAAGTTATTGGTTCTCTGTTCAGGAAATTTTCCCTAAATCCCATGTGTTCGAGGCTCTTCCCTACTTTCTCTTCTATTTGTTTGACTGTATCTGGTTTTATGTAGAGGTCCTTGATGCACTTGGACTTCAGCTTGTGCTGCACAGGGCAATAAGAATGGATCAATTTGCATTCTTCTACATGCTGACCTCCAGTTGAACTAGCACCATTGGTGAAAATGCTATCTTATTTCCACTGGATGATTTTAACTCTGTTCTCAAAGATCAAGTGACCATAAGTGTGTAGGTTCATTTCTGGGTCTTCAATTCAATTCCACTGATCTACCTGCCTGTCTCCGTACCAATACCACAGTTTTTATCACTGTTGCTCTGTGATACAGCTTGAGGTTAGGGATGGTGATTCCCCCAGAAGTTCGTTCATTGTTTAATATAGTTTTTGCTATCTTGGGATTTTTCTTATTACTGATAATTGCTCTTTCTAACTCTATGAAGACTTGAGTTGGAATTTTGATGGAGATTGCATTGAATCTGTAGATTGCTTTCACCAAGATGGCCATTTTCACTATATTAATCCTGCCAATCCGTGAGCATGGAAGATCTTTCCATCTTCTGAGGTCTTCTTCAATTTCTTTCTTCAGAGGCTTGAAGTTCTTGTCATACAGATCTTTCACTTGCTTGGTTAGAGTCCCACCAAGTTACTATATGTTATTTGTGACTATTGTGAAGGGTAGTATTTCCATAATTTCTTTCTCAGTCTGTTTATTCTTTGAGTAGAGGAAGGCTATTGATTTGTTTGAATTAATTTTATACCCAGCCACTTTGCCGAAGGTGTTCTTAGGCTTAGTCCTCTGGTGGAACCTTTGGGGTCACTTAATTGTATTATCATATCATCTGCAAATAGTGATATTTTGACTTCTTCCTTCCTAAGTTTTATCCCTTTGCCCTCCTTTTACTATCTGATTCCTCTGGCTAGGTGTTCCAGTACTATATAGAATAAGTAGGGAGAGAGTGGGCAGCCTTTTCTAACCCCTGATGTTAGTGGGATTGCTTCAAGTTTCTTCCTACTTTGTTTAATGTTGGCTACTGGTTTGTTGTATATTGCTTTTACTGTGTTAAGAAATGGGCTTTCAGTTCCTCATGTTTCCAAGACTTTTAACATGAAGAGGTATGGAATTTTGTCAAATGCTTTCTCAGCATCTAATGAGATGATCATGTTTTTTTTTTTCTTTGAGTTTGTTTACATAGTGGATTACATTGATGGATTTCCATATATTGGACCATCCCTGCATCCCTGGAATTAAGCCTACTTGATAATAATAGATGATCATTTTGATATGTTCTTGGATTCAATTGCAAGGATTTTATTGAGTATTTTTGCCTCGATATTCATAAGGGGCAGAAATTCCTTTTCTTTGTTGAATCTTTGTGTGGTTTAATTGTTAATTGTGGCTTCATAAAAGGAATTGGGTAGTGTTCTTTCTGTTTCTATTTTGTGGAATAGTTTGGACAGTATTAGTATTAGGTCTTCTATGAAGGCCTGTTAGAATTCTGCACTAAAACCATCTGGTCCTTTTTTTTTCTGTTTAGATAGTTTATCTTATCCTGATTTAAATTTGGCACCTTGTGTCTGTCTAGAAAATTTTCCATTTCATCCAGATTTTACAGTTTTGTTGAATATAGGCTTTGTAGTAGGATCTGATGATTTTTTTGAATTTCCTCAGATTCTATTATTATGGCTCCCTTTTCATTTCTGATTTTGTTAACTTGGATACATTCTCTGTTCCCACTGGTTAGTCTGGCTAAGGATTTATCTATCTTGTTGAATTTCTCAAAGAACCAGCTCCTCGTTTTCTTGATTCTTTGTATAGATTTTTGTTTCTACTTGGTTGATTTCAGCTCTGAGTTTGATTATTTCCTGCCTTCTACTCCTCTTGGGTGTACTTGCTTCTTTTTGTTCTAAAGCTTTTAGGTGTGCTGTTAAGCTGCTGACATATGCTCTCTCCTGTTTCTCTTTGAAGACTCACAGAGCTATGACTTTTCCTCTTAGCACTGCTTTCACTATGTCCTATAAGTTTGGGTATGTTGTATCTTCCTTTTCATTAAATTCTAAGAAGTGTTTAAATTCTTTATTTCTTCCTTGACCAAGTTGTCATTGAGTAGAGCGTTGTTTAACTTCCATGTGTATGTGACCTTTCTGTTGTTTTTCTTGTTACTGAAGGCCAGACTTAGTTCATGGTGATCTGATAAGATGCATGGAATTATTTTCATCTACTTATATCTGTTGATCCCTGCTTTGTGATTGATTATATGGTCAATTTTGGAGAAGGTACCATGAGGTGCCGAGAAGAAGGTATATTATTTTGGATTAGGATGAAATGTTCTATAAATACCTGTAAAATCTATTTGGCTCATAATTTCCTTTAGTTTCTCTATATCTCTTTTAGTTTCTGTTTCCATGACTTGTCCATTGATGAGAGTGGGGTGTTGAAATATCCACTATTGTTGTGTGAGTTGCCATGTGTACTTTGAGCTTTAGTAAGGTTTCTTTTATGAATGTAGGTGTCCTTGCATTTGGAGCATAGATATTCAGGATTGAGAGTTCATCTTGGTGGATATTTCCTTTGATGACTATGAAGTGTCCTTCCTTATCTTTTTTGACAACTTTTGGTTGAAAGTCATTTTTATTCGATATTAAAATAGCTACTCCATCTTGTTTCTTGGGACCTTTTGCTTCGAAAATTGTTTTCCAGCCTTTTACTCTAGTGTTGTTGTAAATATATAAAAATAAAAAAGTAGTTGTCTTTTACCCCGCTTGGTCCTCACTGCGGTGTCCCAAGATATCTGCTAATATCTTGGCGGAAACACCTCCCAGTCGCACACTTTCCTACACTCAAACCCTCACATAAAAGAACACACAACACAATAATCTTTGACCCAATTGGTAAGATATAATTGCCCACTTAAACATATAAAGCCCGATACCATCCATCCCTTAGGAACATTGATAACAACCTATAAATACACAGAGCAGAATCTTAACATCACCTGCCATGGCTTCTCACCCTCTCCTCTTCTGTCCTGTCTCTTCCTCTCTCCTATTCTCCTCCTCTTCCTTCAAACTTCTCTCCCGCCCATCCTTCCTTCTCCTCCAATGATAGGACTCCTTCTATCCTGTACCTGCCCCTCACCTGTACTTTACAAATTCAATGGGGAGGTGGTTCTGGTGAAGTCACCTGAGTTCTGAGTATGTTGACTAGGCAGCTGTCCTTGGGGCAGTGGAATTAGCATCAAAATACAGATAACTTCAGGGCAATCCACAACAAGGTAGTATCTGCCTTTGACATTGAGGTGTGTTTCCAGTATGCAGTAAAATGCTGGGTCCCCTTTACATATCCAGTTTGCTAGTAAATATCTTTTTGTGGGGGAATTGAACCTATTGATGTTAAGAGCTATTAAGGAATTGCGATGGCTGTTTCCTCTTATTTTCATTTTTAGAGGTGGAATTATGTTTGTGTGGCTCTTTTCTTTTGGGTTTATTGAAGGAAGATTACTTTCTTGCTTTTTCTAGGACATAGTTTCCCTCCTTGTGTTGGAGTTTTCTGTCTATTATCCTTTGTAGGGCTATATTTGTGGAAAGATATTGTGACCATTTGGTTTTGTCATGGAATATCTTATTTTTTCCATTCATGCTAATTAAGAGTTTTGCTGAATATAGTAGCCTGGACTGGTATTTGTGTTCTCTTAGGGTATGTATAACATCTTCCCAGGATCTTCTGCCTTTCATAGTCTCCGGCGAGAAGTGTGGTGTAATTCTGATAGGTGTGCTTTTTTATATGTTTGTTGACCTTTTTCTCTTACTGCTTTTAATATTCTTTCTTTTTGTGCATTTGGTGTTTTGACTATTATGTAACAGAAGTAATTTCTTTTCTGGTCCAATCTATTTGGAGTTCTGTAGGCTTCTTGTATGTTTATGGGCATCTCTTTCTTTAGGTTAGGGAAGTTTTCTTCTGTGATTTTGTTGAAGATATTTACTGACCCTTAAAATTGAGATTCTTCACTCTCTTCTATACTATTATCCTTAGGTTTCATCTTTTCATTGTGTCCTGGACTTCCTGGATGTTTTAGGTTAGGAGCTTTTTTGCATTTTACATTTTCTTTGATGGTTGTTTCAATGTTTCCTATGGTATCTTCTGCTCTCTGAGATTCTCTCTTCTATCTCTTGTATTCTGTTTGTGATGCTTGTGTTATGACTCCTGATCTCTTTCCTAAGTTTTCTATCTCCAGGGTTATCTTCCTTTGTGTTTTCTTTATTGTTTCTATTTCCACTTTTAAATCCTGGATGTTTTTTCTTTTCAATTTCTTCACTTGTTTGGTTGTGTTTTTCTGTAATCCTTTAAGGGATTTTGTGTTTCCTCTTTAAGGGCTTCTACTTTACCTGTGTTGTATTTCGTTAAGGGAGTTATTTATGTCCTTCTTAAAGTCCTCTATCATCATAAAATGTGATTTTAAATGGAAATCTTGCTTTTCTGGTGTTTTTGGATATTCAGTATTTGCTTTGCTGGGAGAACTAGGCTCTGATGATGCCAAGTAGTCTTGTTTTTTTTTTGCTTAGATTCCTGTGCTTTCCTCTCACCATCATGTTGTCTCTGGTGTTAGTTTGTCTTGCTGTCTCTGACAGTGGCTTGACCCTCCTCTAAGCTTGTATGTCATCACTCCTGTAGATCTGTTTTCCTACAGCTAGATCTGGGTACAGAAAGCTGTGGGACCAGTTCAGCTCTGGGTGCAGGCAGAAAGTGGAAGGGTCCTGTCCCAGACTGCTCCTAGGTTTGTGTGTCCTGAGGCCTCCATATGTGTGGCTTGGAGCAGAAGTGTTGGTCTTAAGTTTGCTCTCATGTGTGCTAGTGCTCCTGTTGACTGGCTTTCAGCTTTGAGCACAGGCAGAAACCAGAATGGTCCTGCCCCTGATTGATCCTAGGTTCCTGTACCCAGTGGGCACAAGGTGGGTCTTCTTGGGCCAAGAATGTGAACAGAAGTGTTGGTCTCCCGTGAGTTCTCAGGAATGTCCACACTTCCGAGAGTCCGGTTCTCTGCCCCATGGGATTTAGGTACAGAGAACTGTGGGACTGGTTCTGCTCCAGGGACATACAGAAACCAAAAGGGTCCTATCACACTGGGTACTCCTGGGTTTGTGTATTCTGAGGTCACCAGGCGGGTCATTCAGAGCAGAAGAGTTGTTCTTACCTCTGCTCTCAGATGTGTCAGTGCTCTTCAAGAAAGCATTTTTAACAAATGGTGCTCCTCTAAGTGGATACTGGAATGTAAACAATGAAAATAGATCCAAATTTATTACCCTACACAAAACTCATGTCCAAGTTGAATAAACACCTCAATATAAAACAAGATATATAAAATCTAATAGAACAAAATACGTCAAAATCATTGATACTGGAGACAAATTCTTTTATTTATTTATTTATTTATTTATTTATTTATTTATTTATTTTATTAACTTGAGTATTTCTTATTTACATTTCGAGTGTTATTCCCTTTCCTGGTTTCTGGGCAAACATCCCCTAATCCCTCCCGCTTCCCTTCTTTATGGCTGTTCCCCTCCCCACACTCCCCCCATTGCCGCCCTCCGCCCAACAATCTAGTTCACTGGGGTTTCAGTCTTAGCAGGACCCATGGCTTCAACTTCCACTGGTGCTCTTACTAGGATATTCATTGCTTCCTATAAGGTCAGAGTCCAGGGTCAGTCCATGTATAGTCTTTAGGTAGTGGCTTAGTCCCTGGAAGCTCTGGATGCTTGGCATTGTTGTTCATAAGGGGTCTCGAGCCCCTTCGAGCTCTTCCAGTTCTTTCTCTGATTCCTTCAAGGGGGTCCTATTCTCAGTTCAGTGGTTTGCTGCTGGCATTCGCCTCTGTATTTGCTGAATTCTGGCTGTGTCTCTCAGGACAGATCTACATGCAGTTCCTGTCAGCCTGCCCTTCTTTGCTTCATCCATCTTGTATAATTGGATGGCTGTAAATGCATGGGCCACATGTGGGGCAGGCTCTGAATGGGTGTTCCTACTGTGTCTGTTTTAATTTTTTCCTCTCTATTCCCTGCCAAGGGTATTCTTGTTCTCCTTTTAAAGAAGGAGTGAAGCATTCACATTTTGATCATCCGTCTTGAGTTTCATTTGTTCTAGGCATCTAGGGTAATTCAAGCATTTGGGCTAATAGCCACTTATCAATGAGTGCATACCATATGTGTTCTTTTGTGATTGGGTTGCCTCACTCAGGATGATATTTTCCAGTTCCAACCATTTGCCTACGAATTTCATAAAGTCATTGTTTTTGATAGCTGAGTAATATTCCATTGTGTAGATGTACCACATTTTCTGTATCCATTCCTCTGTTGAAGGGCATCTGGGTTCTTTCCAGCTTCTGGCTACTATAAATAAGGCTGCAATGAACATAGTGGAGCACGTGTCTTTTTTATATGTTGGGACATCTTTTGGGTATATGCCCAAGAGAGGTATAGCTGGATCCTCAGGCAGTTCAACGTCCAATTTTCTGAGGAACCTCCGGACTGATTTCCAGAATGGTTGTACGAGTCTGCAATCCCACCAACAATGGAGGAGTGTTCCTCTTTCTCCACATCCTCGCCAGCATTTGCTGTCACCTGAGTTTTTGATCTTAGCCATGCTCACTGGTGTGAGGTGAAATCTCAGGGTTGTTTTGATTTGCATTTCCCTTATGACTAAAGATGTTGAACATTTCTTTAGGTGTTTCTCAGCCATTCTGCATTCCTCAGCTGTGAATTCTTTGTTTAGCTCTGAACCCCATTTTTTAATAGGGTTATTTGTCTCCCTGCGGTCTAACTTCTTGAGTTCTTTGTATATTTTGGATATAAGGCCTCTATCTGTTGTAGGATTGGTAAAGATCTTTTCCCAATCTGTTGGTTGCCATTTTGTCCTAAACACAGTGTCCTTTGCCTTACAGAAGCTCTGCAGTTTTATGAGATCCCATTTGTCGATTCTTGATCTTAGAGCATAAGCCATTGGTGTTTTGTTCAGGAAATTTTTTCCAGTGCCCATGTGTTCCAGATGCTTCCCTAGTTTTTCTTCTATTAGTTTGAGTGTGTCTGGTTTGATGTGGAGGTCCTTGATCCACTTGGACTTAAGCTTTGTACAGGGTGATAAGCATGGATCGATCTGCATTCTTCTACATGTTGACCTCCAGTGGAACCAGCACCATTTGCTGAAAATGCTATATTTTTTTTCCATTTGATCGTTTTGGCTCCTTTGTCAAAAATCAAGTGCCCATAGGTGTGTGGGTTCATTTCTGGGTCTTCAATTCTGTTCCATTGGTCTATCTGTCTGTCTCTGTACCAATACCATGCAGTTTTTATCACCATTGCTCTGCAATACTGCTTGAGTTCAGGGATAGTGATTCCCCCTGAAGTCCTTTTATTGTTGAGGATAGTTTTAGCTATCCTGGGTTTTTTGTTATTCCAGATGAATTTGCAAATTTTTCTGTCTAACTCTTTGAGGATTTGGATTGGTATTTTGATGGGGATTGCATTGAATCTGTAGATTGCTTTTGGTAAAATGGCCATTTTTACTATATTAATCCTGCCAAACCATGAGCGTGGGAGATCTTTCCATCTTCTGAGATCTTCTTCAATTTCTTTCTTCAGTGTCTTGAAGTTCTTATTGTACAGATCTTTTACTTGCTTCGTTAAAGTCACAATGAGGTAATTTATATTATTTGGATTTATTTTTTTTTTATTAACTTGAGTATTTCTTATATACATTTCGAGTGTTATTCCCTTATCCCAGTTTCCGGGCAAACATCCCCCTCCCCCCTCCGCTTTCTTATCGGTGTTCCCCTCCCCACCCTCCCCCCATTGTCCCCCTCCCCCCAACAGTCTAGTTCACTGGGGGTTCAGTCTTAGCAGGACCCAGGGCTTCCCCTTCCACTGGTGCTCTTACTAGGATATTCATTGCTACCTATGGGGTCAGAGTCCAGGGTCAGTCCATGTATAGTCTTTAGGTAGTGGCTTAGTCCCTGGAAGCTCTGGTTGCTTGGCATTGTTGTTCATAAGGGGTCTCGAGCCCCTTCAAGCTCTTCCAGTTCTTTCTCTGATTCCTTCAACGGGGGTCCTATTCTCAGTTCAGTGGTTTGCTGCTGGTATTCGCCTCTGTATTTGCTGTATTCTGGCTGTGTCTCTCAGGAGCGATCTGCATCCGGCTCCTGTCGGTCTGCACTTCTTTGCTTCATCCATCTTGTCTAATTGGATGGCTGTATATGCATGGGCCACATGTGGGGCAGACTCTGAATGGGTGTTCCTTCAGTCTCTGTTTTAATCTTTGCCTCTCTCTTCCCTGCCAAGGGTATTCTTGTTCCCCTTTTAAAGAAGGAGTGAACCATTCACATTTTGATCATCTGTCTTGAGTTTCATTTGTTCTAGGCATTTAGGGTAATTCAAGCATTTGGGCTAATAGCCACTTATTAGTGAGTGCATACCATGTATGTCTTTCTGTGTTTGGGTTAGCTCACTCAGGATGATATATTCCAGTTCCAGCCATTTGCCTACGAATTTCATAAAGTTGTTGTTTTTGATAGCTGAGTAATATTCCATTGTGTAGATGTACCACATTTTCTGTATCCATTCCTCTGTTGAAGGGCATCTGGGTTCTTTCCAGCTTCTGGCTATTATAAATAAGGCTGCAATGAACATAGTGGAGCACGTGTCTCTTTTATATGTTGGGGCATCTTTTGGGTATATGCCCAAGAGAGGTATAGCTGGATCCTCAAGCAGTTCAATGTCCAATTTTCTGAGGAACCTCCAGACTGATTTCCAGAATGGTTGTACCAGTTTGCAATCCCACCAACAATGGAGGAGTGTTCCTCTTTCTCCACATCCTCGCCAGCATCTGTTGTCCCCTGAGTTTTTGATCTTAGCCATTCTCACTGGTGTGAGGTGAAATCTCAGGGTTGTTTTGATTTGCATTTCCCTTATGACTAAAGATGTTGAACATTTCTTTAGGTGTTTCTCAGCCATTCGGCTTTCCTCAGCTGTGAATTCTTTGTTTAGCTCTGAGCCCCATTTTTTAATAGGGTTATTTGTTTCCCTGTGGTCTAACTTCTTGAGTTCTTTGTATATTTTGGATATAAGGCCTCTATCTGTTGTAGGATTGGTAAAGACCTTTTCCCAATCTGTTGGTTGCCGTTTTGTCCTAACCACAGTGTCCTTTGCCTTACAGAAGCTTTGCAGTTTTATGAGATCCCATTTGTCGATTCTTGATCTTAGAGCATAAGCCATTGGTGTTTTGTTCAGGAAATTTTTTCCAGTGCCCATGTGTTCCAGATGCTTCCCTAGTTTTTCTTCTATTAGTTTGAGTGTGTCTGGTTTGATGTGGAGGTCCTTTATCCACTTGGACTTAAGCTTTGTACAGGGTGATAAGCATGGATCAATCTGCATTCTTCTACATGTTGACCTCCAGTTGAACCAGCACCATTTGCTGAAAATGCTATCTTTTTTCCATTGGATGGTTTTGGCTCCTTTGTCAAAAATCAAGTGACCATATGTGTGTGGGTTCATTTCTGGGTCTTCAATTCTATTCCATTGGTCTATCTGTCTGTCTCTGTACCAATACCATGCAGTTTTTATCACTATTGCTCTGTAATACTGCTTGAGTTCAGGGATAGTGATTCCCCCTGAAGTCCTTTCATTGTTGAGGATAGCTTTAGCTATCCTGGGTTTTTTGTTATTCCAGATGAATTTGCAAATTGTTCTGTCTAACTCTTTGAAGAATTGGATTGGTATTTTGATGGGGATTGCATTGAATCTGTAGATTGCTTTTGGAAAAATGGCCATTTTCACTATATTAATCCTGCCAATCCATGAGCATGGGAGATCTTTCCATCTTCTGAGGTCTTCTTCAATTTCCTTCTTCACTGTCTTGAAGTTCTTATTGTACAGATCTTTTACTTGCTTTGTTAAATTCACTCCGAGGTACTTTATATTATTTGGGTCTATTATGAAGGGTGTCGTTTCCCTAATTTCTTTCTCGGCTTGTTTCTCTTTTGTATAGAGGAAGGCAACGGATTTATTTGAGTTAATTTTATACCCAGCCACTTTGCTGAAGTTGTTTATCAGCTTTAGTAGTTCTCTGGTGGAACTTTGGGATCACTTAAATATACTATTATATCATCTGCAAAAAGTGATATTTTGACTCCTTTACGATCTGTATCCCCTTGACCTCCTTTTGTTGTCTGATTGCTCTGGCTAGAACTTCAAGAACTATATTGAATAAGTAGGGAGAGAGTGTGCAGCCTTGTCTAGTCCCTGATTTTAGTGGGATTGCTTCAAGTTTCTCTCCATTTAGTTTAATGTTAGCGACTGGTTTGCTGTATATGGCTTTTACTATGTTTAGGTATGGGCCTTGAATTCCTATTCTTTCCAGGACTTTTATCATGAAGGGGTGTTGAATTTTGTCAAATGCTTTCTCAGCATCTAATGAAATGATCATGTGGTTCTGTTCTTTCAGTTTGTTTATATAGTGGATCACGTTGATGGTTTTCCGTATATTAAACCATCCCTGCATGCCTGGGATGAAGCCTTCCTGATCATGGTGGATGATTGTATTGATGTGCTCTTGAATTCCGTTTGCCAGATTTTTGTTGAGTATTTTTGCGTCGATATTCATAAGGGAAATTGGTCTGAAGTTCTCTTTCTTTGTTGTGTCTTTGTGTGGTTTAGGTATAAGAGTAATTGTGGCTTCGTAGAAGGAATTCGGTAGGGCTCCATCTGTTTCAATTTTGTGGAATAGTTTGGATAATATTGGTATGAGGTCTTCTATGAAGGTTTGATAGAATTCTGCACTAAACCCGTCTGGACCTGGGCTCTTTTTGGTTGGGAGACCTTTAATGACTGCTTCTATTTCCTTAGGAGTTATGGGGTTGTTTAACTGGTTTATCTGATTAACTTAGGTAACTGGTATCTGTCTAGGAAACTCTCCATTTCCTGCAGATTTTCAAGTTTTGTTGAATATAGTCTTTTATAGCAAGATCTGATGATTTTTTGAATTTCCTCTGAATCTGTAGTTATGTCTCCCTTTTCATTTCTGATTTTGTTAATTTGGACGCACTCTCTGTGTCCTCTCATTAGTCTGGCTATGGCTTTATCTATCTTGTTGATTTTCTCAAAGAGCCAACTTTTGGTTCTCTTGATTCTTTCTATGGTCCTTTTTGTTTCTACTTGGTTGATTTCAGCTCTGAGTTTGATTATTTCCTGCCTTCTACTCCTCCTGGGTGTATTTGCTTCTTTTTGTTCTAGAGCTTTTAGGTGTGATGTCACGCTGTTGACATATGCTCTTTCCTGTTTCTTTCTGCAGGCCCTCAGCGTTATGAGTTTTCCTCTTAGCACAGCTTTCATTGTGGCCCATAAGTTTGGGTATGTTGTACCTTCATTTTCATTAAATTCTAAAAAGTCTTTTATTTCTTTCTTTATTTCTTCCTTGACCAGGTTATCATTGAGTAGAGCATTGTTCAATTTCCACTTATATGTGGGCATTCTTCCCTTATTGTTATTGAAGACCATCTTTAGGCCGTGATGGTCTGATAGCACGCATGGGATTATTTCTATCTTTCTGTACCTGTTGAGGCCCTTTTTTTGACCAATTATATGGTCAATTTTGGAGAAAGTACCATGAGTTGCTGAGAAGAAGGTAGATCCTTTTGCTTTAGGATAGAATGTTCTATAAATATCTGTTAAGTCCATTTGGCTCATGACTTCTCTTAGTCTGTCTACGTCTTTGTTTAATTTCTGTTTCCATGATCTGTCCATTGATGAGAGTGGGGTGTTGAAATCTCCTACTATTCTTGTGTGAGGTGCAATGTGTGTTTTGAGCTTTAGTAGGGTTTCTTTTACGTATGTAGGTGCCCTTGTATTTGGGGCATAGATATTTAGGATTGAGAGTTCATCTTGGTGGATTTTTCCTTTGATGAATATGAAGTGTCCTTCCTTATCTTTTTTGATTATTTTAGTTGAAAATTGATTTTATTTGATATTAGAATGGCTACACCAGCTTGCTTCTTCTGTCCATTTGCTTGGAAAGTTGTTTTCCAGCCTTTCACTCTAAGTTAGGCACTCCTTTAGGCAGCAGAATGCAGGGTCCTCGTTGTGTATCCAGTTTGTTAATCTATGTCTTTTTATTGGGGAGTCGAGGCCACTGATGTTGAGAGATATTAAGGAATCGTGATTATTGCTTCCTGTTATATTCATATTTGGATATGAGGTTATGTTTGTGTGTTTTCTTCTCTTTGTTTTGTTTCCAAGACGATTAGTTTCTTCCTTCTTCTAGGGTATAGCTTGCCTCCTTATGTTGGGCTTCACCATTTATTATCCTTTGTAGTGCTGGATTTGTAGAAAGATATTGTGTAAATTTGGTTTTGTCATGGAATATCTTGGTTTCTCCATCTATGTTAATTGAGAGTTTTGCAGGATACAGTAACCTGGGCTGGCATTTGTGTTCTCTTTGGGTCTGCATGACATCTGTCCAGGATCTTCTGTCTTTCATAGTTTCTGGCGAAAAGTCTGGTGTGATTCTGGTAGGTCTGCCTGTATATGTTACTTGACCTTTTTCCCCTACTGCTTTTAATATTCTTTCTTTATTTTGTGCGTTTGGTGTTTTGACTATTATGTGACCGGAGGAGTTTCTTTTCTGGTCCAATCTATTTGGAGTTCTGTAGGCTTCTTGTATGCTTATGGGTATCTCTTCCTTTAGGTTAGGGAAGTTTTCTTCTATGATTTTGTTGAAGATATTTACTGGTCCTGTGAGCTGGGAGTCTTCACTCTCTTCTATACCTATTATCCTTAGGTTTGATCTTCTCATTGAGTCCTGGATTTCCTGTATGTTTTGGACCAGTAGCTTTTTCTGCTTTACATTATCTTTGACAGTTGAGTCGATGATTTCTATGGAATCTTCTGCTCCAGAGTCTCTCTGTTCCATCTCTTGTATTCTGTTGGTGAAGCTTGTATCTACGGCTCCTTGTCTCTTCTTTTGGTTTTGAATATCCAGTGTTGTTTCTATGTGTTCTTTCTTGATTGCTTCTATTTCCATTTTTAATTCCTTCAACTGTTTGATTGTGTTTTCCTGGAATTCTTTCAGGGATTTTTGTGACTCCTCTCTATGGGCTTCTACTTGTTGATTTATGTTTTCCTGGAATTCTTTCAGGGATTTTTGCGATTCCTCTCTGTAGGCTTCTACTTGTTTATTAATGTTTTCCTGTGTTTTCCTAAGGGAGTTCTTCACGTCTTTCTTGAAGTCCTCTAGCATCATGATCAAATATGATTTTGAAACTAGATCTTGCTTTTCTGGTGTGTTTGGATATTCCGTGTTTGCTTTGGTGGGAGAATTGGGCTCCAATGATCCCATGTAGTCTTGGTTTCTGCTGCTTGGGTTCCTGTGCTTGCCTCTCGCCATCAGATTATCTCTAGTGTTATTTTGTTCTGCTATTTCTGACAGTGGCTAGACTGTCCTATAAGCCTGTGTGTCAGGAGTGCTGTAGACCTGTTTTCCTGTTTTCTTTCAGCCAGTTATGGGGACAGAGTGTTCTGCTTTCGGGCGTGTAGTTTTTCCTATCTACAAGTCTTCAGCTGTTCCTGTGGGCCTGTGTCTTGAGTTCACCAGGCAGGTCGCTTGCAGCAGAATAGTTGGTCTTATCTGTGGTCCCGAGGCTCAAGTTTGCTTGTGGGGTGTTGCTTATGAGCTCTCCATGGCGGCAGCAACCCGGAAGATATGTGCTGCCCTTTCCAGGAGCTTCCGTGCACCAGGGTTCCAGATGGCGTTTGGTGTTTTCCTCTGGAATCAGTAATGTGTGCAGAGTGCAGTCTCTTCTGGTTTCCCAGGCGTGTCTGCCTCTCTGTAATTTTAGCTCTCCCTCCCATGGGATTTGGGTGCAGAGAACTGTTTATCAGGTCGGTCCCTTCAGGTTCCGGCAGTGTCTCAGATGCAGTGGATTTCCTGCTCCTGTGCCCTTATCCAAGGGAAGCCAGATGCCATATACAGTTTCCTCTTGGGCCAGGGATGTGGGCAGGGCTGGGCAGTGTTGGTGGTCTCTTCCGCTCTGCAGTCTCAGGAGTGCCCACCTGACCAGTCGGTGAGGGCTCTCTCCCACGTGGTTTGGGAGCAGAGAGCTGCTGCGGGCAGGGATCCGCAGGTTTGGGACTCCCGCTAAATACCGGAAGTGTCCGGTACTAGAGGAATTTTGCCTCTGTGTGTCTTGAGTTCACCAGGGAGGTTGCTTGCAGCAGAAAAGTTGGTCTTACCTGTGATCCCGAGGCTCAAGTTTGCTCGTGGGCTGTTGCTTATGAGCTCTCCCTAAACTCTGTTCTTATACTATGAGACAAATTCTTAAACAGAACACCAATGGCTCAGGTTCTAAGATCAAAAATTGATAAATGAGCCCTCATGAAACTGAAAAGATTCTATTATTCCAAGGGTACTGTTAGTAGGACAAAACAGTAGCCTACAGATTGGAAAATGAACTTCACTAGTTCTACATCTGACAAAGGGCTAATATCCAAACTATATATAAAAAACCTCCAAACTTAGACACCAACAACCCAAACAACCCAATTAAAAGTGGGGTACAGAGCTAACCAGAGAATTCTCAAGAGAGAAATCTCAAGTGGCTCAGAAGCACTTAAAAAGATGTTCAAAGTCCTTGGTCATTGGGGAAATGCCAATTAAAACAACTCTGAGATTCAATCTTATACCCGTCAGAATGGCTAATATCAAAAACACAGGTGACAGCAGATGCTGGTGAGAATGATTTCTTTCTTTCTTTCTTTCTTTCTTTCTTTCTTTCTTCCTTTCTTTCTTTCTTTCTTTCTTTTCAAACAGTAGTATGTTATATGTTTTTCTCAGAAAACTGTGAATAGTTCTACCTCAATACTTAGCTATACCACTCCTGGGCATATACCCCAAAGATACTCCACCATCCCACAAAGACACTTGCTCAACTATGTCCATAGCAGCTTTTGTCCTAATAGTCAGAAACTGGAAACAACCCAGATGTCTATAAACTGAAGAATGGAGAAAGAAAATGTGGTACATCTACATAATGGAATACTATTCAGCTATTAAAAACAAAGTAAAGATTATGTTAAAGCCTGTATTTTCTTTTCAATTTTTCTTGTGCCATTCATTAATATTTCATCTGAATATTAAGTTTGAAAGAACTTCTTAAATGTTATTTCTTTACATACTTTGACCTATATCTCTGAGATAGTATCTCCCTTACCTTTTTATATTACAAGGAGTTGCTTGGCTTTATTTCCTCTAAGTAAAAAGCATCCCAAAGGTAGGACCAATGTCTTTCTAATCTGTTCTGAGTATATGTCCAAAGTTCTTTTGTACAGTGGAGATTACCAAAGTGTGTGTTAAATAAATGAATGTTTTCTAATACAAATTGTATATATTTTTAAAAATATTCTTTATTTAATTTGAAAGGGATTTTTTCTTGACATTACAAATCCTGATTTTTGTTTCCCCTTCCACTGCTCTTCCTAGTTCTTCTGTATCACCCTTCCTCTATCCCTTTATGCTTCTCATTAGAAAACAAGCATGTGTCTAAGGAGTAATAATAAATTAAAATATAATAAGTGTTTTAAAAAAAACCTAACAGATCAGAATTAAACATAACAAATAGAAGGAAAAACCCAAAGCACAAGAAGCAGAGACCAACTCATTCACACACCTAGGAATCCCATAAAAACACAAAGCCAGAAGCCATAATATAGATGCAAAGGACCTATAGGTCAAAAAGAGAAACAAGTATGTAATAAAATTTAATTAAATTAAAACTAAAACAATAAAACTGGGAAAGAAAGAAAATAAATCCGTGACATGACTATGACATGTCATTGTGAGACAAGGAATTTCCAAAGATTCTGTTTAGTTTGTTTCTTATTGGTGATCTCCTGTGTGGCATGCTGCCTACCCTTTAAAAAAAGTGGATTTCCTAGTGAGACTCACTTAGATAAAACTAAATTTTCATTTGCAAGTGGCTATCAATTAGAGACAGCTTCTGAGTGAGGTATGGAGGTATACATCCACTATTTTCTCCTCTATGGCCCCATGTAATGTAGACTGGTGCATGTCCTGTGCATGCTGCCTCAGTCTTCACACCTCCATATATGCATCTGTCCAGTTGATTAGGAGGGCCTTGTTTTCCTGGTGTCCTCAATCCCCTCTGGCTATTACACTATTTCTGCCTCCTCTTTCTAAGGCTTCCCTGAGCTCTGAGTGGAGGTATATGATGAAGACATCCCATTTAGAGCAGAGTGTTCGAAGCACTCTCACTTTGCATAATGGCTGGCTATGGGCCTCTGTATTTGTTCCCATCTGCTGTAGGTGGAAGATTCTTTGATGGTATTTAAGCAAGGAATTGGCCTTTATAAGTATCAAACATCAGTTCTCAACCTTCCTAATGCTACAACCTTTAATGCAGTTCCTTATATTGTGGTGAACCCCTAGACATAAAATTATTTGAGAACCACTGGTATAGAAGAATGTCAGAAGAAGTTATTTAACTGATACTTTTTCTTAGAGAGTAGTACTTGATTTTCCCCTAGGTCTCTGGTCTATCTAGTCTCAGGATTCTGGCCACCCAAGCAGTCTCAGGTTTCATATCATGGAGTAGGCCTTAAGGCAAATCAGATATTGGTTATTTACTCCCACAAAAATTATGACTCTATTATCCTAGTTATCTTGCAGGCAGGACACCAGCACAGATAATAGGGTTTGTGGCTGTTGTGGTGTTTTTCCTTTAATTGCATGCAGTGTACCTTCCTGTACCGAAGATGGAAGCACATGAGGTGAAGATCATGTAAGCACCAGCTCAGATTCTTCATGTTCAATAAGTTGTGTAGATGTTTTCTTCAGTAATGGAGACTTTCAGTCAGTTTGGAAGAGCAACCTATAGTTTTGGGAACAGTTTTGTTCATTTGGGGATTCCTTTGGGATTCCTTTGGACAACAAATTAGATGTAACCCTATCCCAGTTGTGGAAACTTCATTTGATGAGAGGAGATGGCCAGTTGGTGCTCTGTATCCCCCAACATTTGATGATTTCATTTAGATCAGTATCATATATACAAGTATTTTAGGAAGCCTCCACTGTATTAGGTTCCCATACTACCCTTCAAATGATTTTAATTTTAGTCTGTCTCTCTCTCTCTCTCTCTCTCTCTCTCTCTCTCTCTCCGACATTCTCTCATATATATTCCCTCTCTTCTCTTCTCTTCTCTTCTCTTCTCTTCTCTTCTCTTCTCTTCTCTTCTCTTCTCTTCCCTTCCCTTCCCTTCCCTTCCCTTCCCTTCCCTTCCCTCCCTTCCCTGACCTGCCCTGCCCTGCCCTGCCCTGCCCTTCTCTTCTCTTCTCTTCTCTTCTCTTCTCTTCTCTTCTCTCCCCCTCCTCCACTCTTGATCCTCCCTTATAGTCCCCATCAATCCATATCTATCTATTCTTTTTTCCTTTTCCTAGGAATATCTTTCTGTTCCCTCTAGTCTCTTACTCTGTACCTAACCTCTGTGGTTCTATGGATTATAGCTTAGATATCATTGACTTAGCAGCTAATATCTACATATAAGCAAATACATACCATATGTGTCTTTCTGGGTCTGGGTTACTTCACTCCTGATGATGGTTTCTCTTTTCATCCATTTAGCTGTCAATTTCATGTTGTCATTGTTTTTAACCAGCTGAATAATACTACATTGCACAAATGTACCACATTTTCTTTATCCTATGCAACTGTTGATGCATATCTAGACTGTTTGAAACTTTAGGCTATTATGAATAAAGTACAAAGGGACATGTTTGAGCAAGTGTCTCTGTACTGGGATGTAGAGTTCTTTAACTATATACCCAAGAGTAGTATAGCCGAATCTTGAGACAGATCAATTTTCAGCTTCTCAAGGAAACAGTACATTATTTCCATAGTAGTTGCTCAAGTTTACTCTTCCTCCAACAATGGATGAGTAGTTCACATACTCTACATCCTTATGAGCTTGAGCTGTCAAATGTCTTATTGATCTTAGCCAATGGGATGAGTATAAGATAAAACTCAATATAGTTTTGATTTTTATTTTTCTGCTGGCTAAGGATGTTAAAATTTTAAGTGATTCTCAGCAACTTGAGATTTCTCTTTTGAGAATTAAGATATATACCCTATTTTTTAAAAAAATAAGTTATTTGTTTTCTTTTTACTTAATTTTTATTGGTTATTTTTATATATTTACATTTCACATGTTATCCCCCTTCCCAGTTTCCCCTCAGAAAAACCCCTATCCCATCACTCCTCCTCTCCTATTTTCTTGATACCTAGTTTTCTGAGTTCTTGATGTATTTTGGTTCTATCAGATGTGTAGTTATTAATTATTTTTCCTATTCTGTAGGCTGCTGCTTTTTCCATATGACAATGACCTTTGGCTTACAACAATTCCAGTTGTTTAAGGTCTCACTTATTAATTGTTGGTATTAGTGCCTCTAATAAATTTGTTTTGTTCGGAAAGTGTTTCTGTGCCAATCAGTTCAAGGCTATTCTTCATTTTCTCTTCTATCAGTTTCAGTGTATTTGGTTTTATGGTAATGTCTTTGATCTATTTGGAGTTGAGTTATATACAGGTGATAATTAAGAGTTTATTTGCTTTCTTCTACATACAGCTGTCCAGTTTGACCAACAGAATTTGTTAAAGATGCTTTCTTTTTCCAGTGTGTGTTTTTGGCATTTTGACCAAAGGTCAGGTGTCCATATGTGTATGGATTTATGTATAAAGCTTTAGTTTGATTCCATGATTGCTTTTGTGTCAATATTATGATATGTTTATTACTATAGCTCTTGGAATCAGAGATTGGTGATATCTCCTGCAGTTCTTGTCATTATTCAGGATTGTTTTAGCTGGTGTGTGTGTGTGTGTGTGTGTATGTGTATTGTGTGTGTGTGTGTGTGTGTGTATTGTTTGTGTTTCCATAGGAAACTGAAAATTGTACAAGATCTCAAGATTTGTAAGGAATTGTGTTGGAATTTTGATAGCGATTTCATTGAACCTATAGACTGTTTTTAGAAGGGTACTTTTTTGCTATATTAATCCTACCAATCCATGAACATAAGAGGTATTTCTATCTTTTGATATCTTCTTTAATTTCTTTTTACAATATTTTAATGTTTTTATCATAAGAGTCTGTTATTTGCTTGGTTAGAGTTACCACAAGATAGTGTTTGAGGCTATTGTGGAAGGTGTTTCCTGATTTCTTTTTTAGTTCATTTGCCATTTGCATATAGGAAGGTTACTGATTTTATATATTAATTTTCTATACTGTTAATTTGCTGAAAGTGTTTAACAGCTGTAGGAGTTTCCAAGTATAATTTAAAGTTCTATTTTATATGCTATCACATATCTATAAATAAGCATACTTTGACCTCTCTCTTCCCAATTTTTATCCCCTTGATAATCTTTAGTTGTCTTATTGCTATAGTCAAGACTACATTAATTATATAGCCAAGTACTATATTTAACATATATATATATATATATATATATATATATATATGCCTTTGTTATGTTTAGGTATGTCTCTTGTATACCTAATTATTTCAGGACTTTTATTATGAAGGGTGCTAGGTTTTGTCAAAGACCTTTTCTACATTTTTAGATGACTGTGTGGTTTTTATCTTTATGACTGTTTATAAGGTAGATTATATTTACTGATTTATATATGTTTTACCATCCTTAAACTGTAAGATGATGTCATTATACAGGTGTAGGCAGGTGTAGGCCGCAATAACATTCGCCATTACAAGATGGCGCTGGCTTCCGCTGCGCCAGCCCGACTTCCTTTCAGGAAGCTAGCTGTGTGCGCATGTGCAAGAGTGTGTTCACGCCAAGTCTTTGCCCACCCTGAGGCGTGCCTATGAGATCATGGGTAAGCGACCAATCAGGTGTGGACGCGCCGCACTAGGGTGTATAAAAGCAGCGCCTTTCTGGGCCCCGGGTCTCTCCTCTTCAAGATGCAATAAACGCTTTGCTGCAGAAGGATCCTGGTGTCCGCACGTGTTCTTGCTGGCGGGACGATAGCACACGATATTTGGTGCCGAAACCCGGAACAAATGCCTCACCATTGCCGGCGCTGAGGAGAGCCTCCGTTCGCGGAGAGGGTCCAGAACTGCAGGTCGAAAGGTAAGCTCTGAGAGACATGTTTGGTCTTGATCTCTCTCATCTCTCTCCCCCATTAAAAGATGCGGTGGAAGCTATTGTTATTGTTTTGGCAGCACTCATTCTTTCTCTTTTGGTTTTTGATTTTGCGGCTGCTGCTAGGCACAGTCAGAAATCGTGCCTAGAAGATGAGAAATGTCGCCCAACAGTAATAGCAGGACAGGGAGCGCTAGGGGAGTTACAGGACAGCATGTCAGAAACAAAGCGGAATGAAAGATTAAAGAGCTCAAAGAGAAAAGGTGCACCTAAGAAAAAAGGCCCTTCCAAGGACTTTAGATCAGAGGAAGTGAGAGATAAGGGAAAGGATGCCCTGGGAGAGAAAAAGGGAGGAGATAAAAGGAACACAGTATTTTGGGAGAAAAATTTTGTCTTTGTGCTTGTAAAAGGTGTGATTAGGCTCTGGAAACTTCACAGAGTCATACTGATCAGATTTGATAGAGGTAGACCGCCTGAAAAATTTATTCAGGAGAATCAAACAAAAGAACATCTCAACGCCCATGCACAGCTTGATGGAGTTAACGTAATTGGGTTGTGAGTGGAAATATTCAGGACTGTGTTTAACTTCCATACCATTTGTGAGTGTCAGTCGTGCTGCTCAGATATCCCGTAATATATCTCAGTATCTTACAGGAATTTGGTTTCAACACGTTGATGGACTAGTCCAGGAATTGATACAATCCATCGTCTATATCAACTCCACTCGAGTGGATGGTCACCATGGAAGTGGTGGGAAAGGGGAAATCCTACCTCTCTGCTGACTCCTATTGGAATCTGGGTCCCTTTGGTGGGACACCATCTAATTTTTCCCTCTATGTGTATTGTCTGTCCTTGGTGCACCAAGCTGTCCATGTCTATCAGTTTATGTCTGTGGTTTTTGTTTCTCGTTGTTTAAATGTTTTATGTTTCATGTTCAAAAGAAAAAAATGGTAAAAACTTTATCTGCTGGTCGTTCACATCTTGATTTGGTTTTGACTCGTTTCAAAAAGGAACAAATGAATAAAAAGCAGTTTCAATCAAGCCTTTAGAGCTCTGTACCTGCAGCTAGGAGTCTAGGTCAGCTGGAGAAGCTGCCCAGGGGCTAAGCGTCTGTACGAGCTGATCTTAAAGGCACCAGCAGCTCCTCAGCTTCTTTGGTACAAGAGCTGATAGCTGTTTCTCTTAGAAAAATCCCTGACTTATTATTTGACTCAACAGGTGACAAGGTGCTTCTCTTAAAATCATAGCTAAAAAGGTAAAAATGGTGCTTGGTCTAAATATTAAAGATATGTGCAGCCAATTCAATTTTGTTTCTCATTGGTTTTAGATGTATAAATATGCTCTACTTGCCTTGGTCATGGATTGTTGGTTTTCAAGTTATTGGATATGGTTAAAAAGGTATAATATTGGTAACAGAAAGTTGACATAAAGCTGGTAATTTAGATAAAGTCATTCTAGACAACATGTGACATGAGCCAACCTAGGGAAACAGGTCTAAATTGAGATAATATTTTTATGGAACTCTTATCCTAGAAACCAGGCTTCTAAAAGAATTTAGGGCAATGTCTCTTTGTTGAGGTATCGGAGACCGCACCATCGTGCATTCATATGTAGGAATTGACAGTCAAACTTTGTAACATGAAGGATAGACTTGGCGTTTTGGAGACTGGATTTTGGAGACTAGGTTGTTAGAGGTTGAGTTTTGCTTTCCAAAGTTGTGGTTTGCCCTGAAGTTACTATATTTTGATGCTAATTCCACTGCCCCAAGAACAGCTGCCTAGTCACATACTCAGAACTCAGGTGACCTTCCAAAGTTGTGGCTGTGCTCCGTTGTTACAAGGAGAACTTAAGGATTTGATTAAGGATTGCCAGTGTTACATTGACTAACTCAAACTTATTTGGAATTAAGAAAAAAATCAAACAGGTAGAGATTGTTGAAGGATTTACGAAGGATTGATGAGGTTTTAGAACTTGTGAGAGCATTACAGCCTCTTTGCTTACTCCAACTGCCATTTCAAGATAGATTTAGGGGATTGTTTTTATGCAGTTTGTTTACGTCCTGGCGATTGTAAGTTTTCATTTTGTGAGCTTGCTTATAATTTTAGAGAGCCCATGAAGTGATATCGTTAAAAATTTTACAAAAGAATGGCTAATAGCCTTATTATGTAATTTTGTTGCTTCTTCAATGTAAGAAGTTAGAACTATGAATCTTTCAGTGTATATAGAAATTTTTACTACAAACCTTTGGTCTCAAAATGAGCTTTAATATTTGGAGAGTAGCTGTTACACTACTCCAGAAAAGAATATTTGAAACTAATTTTAAACTTCTAAGGATATGTTAGTTGGCTAAGTACCTCACCTTACCAGAGGACTTAGGTCTTTGTTATCCTCATTGGAAATAAAGTTTGTGAGGTGCTGGAGAGATGGCTTAGTGGTTAAGAACACTAAATACTGTTCCTTTATAGGACATTTAAGAACTCAAACTGGATTGCCTGGACCCCTTAACGAGGGAGGACAATGATATATCTTAATAAATAAAAAGGGGGAGTTATCCCTGTATGCTATACAATTATTTAATAATACTCCTTTTATTTCCAATTTTAAAATTTGTATGCCAAGGAACACTCTGAGTGTTTATGGCATCCTACAACTAGGCATACTTCTGCATTTGGCATGATCCTGTCCAGGTATTTTATATGGGGAAGAGGGAATATTTGTGTTTTTTCTACAGGATGCTACAAGAGTATGCCAGCTGTCAGAAGTGGTTGGTGAGACTTGCTGATCCTGGTTGCATAAAGATTCAGCTCTCCTGGTTCGGGTCCCTGGAGTCATTCCTCTGCCCTGAGAGGAAGATGGAAGATTCTCCCTCATCTTTTGTCATCACAGAGATTTTGGTGTTGCTGCAGTCAGTGTTACTGCCACTGCATGTCCTGTCCCACCGGTTGTTCCAGAGAAGAATGGCTGATCCTGAACTGTCCTGGGAAAGACCTTGTTACTTTCGCTGCTATTGTAGCAGCCATTTACTGCTATAGCCATTGTGTCTACAGTGTCTGGAGTTACCCTCCCCCAATCTATTGTTAGACAAGCACAGTGGGTGAACTTTCTGGAGTAGTTGCTAACAATTGGGAATTCTAAATTTTATTATAGGAGCAGCTTGACTACGGCCTTTGGTGATAGCAGCTGAGGAGAACCAGATGAGGTGCCCACTACTTATCGGGAGTGACTCTGTTTGGTGCAGCCCTATGCTGTGGATTAGTGTTCATGCTATGGTTGGTTTGCAAACTCAGATCTCAACAGAAACGTGACAAGGCCATTATCACTGAAGCACTTGTGGCCATTGAACAAGGGGCCTCCCCTAAAATTTGGTTATCTATCTTCAAAAATTAGTCGGTATCTGAGTTCTCTGCTCTTGCACCCCATGGATCTGTGGATCCATTGCACTGGGATGAGAAAGACTCAATGATTCTTTGATCAGCCCTTCTACATCGCTGAGGTTTCCTCATTGCACGTGATAGGGTGATCATGATTTCCCCACTAACTCATTTTCTGGCTGGCTTCTTTTTAGAGTTCGCCCTAGGTCATTTAACAGTTACTGTCACACAGCACTGCGGTATCCAGAGACGGGTAACTTTCCTCATGCACAGACCAATCTAAGACACGGGGCCCGGTGGCGATATGGTTACCCTACGACGGATAAGGCTGTGACATTAGAGGAACGACCTAAGACAGGAGCCACAGCAGATGGACGTAAGTGCAGAGGCCTAAGACCAGCCCCGTTCTAGTAAAACAAAAAGGGGGAGATGTGGAAAGCCGCAATAACATTCGCCATCACAAGATGGCGCTGGCTTCCGCTGCGCCAGCCCGACTTCCTTTCAGGAAGCTAGCTGTGTGCGCATGTGCAAGAGTGTGTTCGCGCCAAGTCTTTGCTCACCCCAGGGCGTGCCTATGAGATCATGGGTAAGCGACCAATCAGGTGTGGACGTGCCGTGCTAGGGTGTATATAAGCAGCGCCTTTCTGGGCCCCAGGTCTCTCCTCTTCAAGATGCAATAAACGCTTTGCTGCAGAAGGATCCTGGTGTCCGCGCGTGTTTTTGCTGGCGGGATGATAGCGCACGACAGGCAGGTACAAGATAGAACGAGAACTGTCATTGGATAAGAAGGAAGGATGGGCGGGAGAAACGTTTTAGAGAGGGGAGGAGACTGGAGCAAGAGAGAGAGAAGCAGCAGAGAGAACATGGAGGTGGATGTTAAGATTCCTCTCTGCACATTTATAAGTTGTTATGAATATTCTTAAAGGATGGATGTGTACAGTGCTTTGTATGTCTAGATGACCAAATTATATATTATCAATTGGATCAGAGGTTATTGTGTTGTGTGTTCTTTCATGTGGTGATTTAAGTTCAAGAGAGTGTGTGGTGGCTAGACATGCTAGGCCGCAATGAAATTGGGATGTGTATCTCTGGCATGGTATCAACTTGCTTTGGGAACTAGACAGGTAGAGAGATTGTTGCCAGGCGCAGAGAGTAGCCATTGGCAATGTGATAGGGGATGGAGCAAAGAGGGTGAGATGGTTTGCTGACTGAGATAAAGATATCTAGCAAATATCTCAGGATGCTATGTTGCTGGACCTAGAGCTGGTAAAAAAGACAGCATTTTTAAAAATAATTTTACAGCAACAGGTGGTGAACTAACGTGGTGGGCAGGAATCCACTAGTAAGCCTAAGGGTTGAGAGAAAGTTTTATTTTATAAGAGGGGGCCAGCACCGTGTTGAATCACATGATGGCCCAAACCCGGGAACTTTAAACAAAGAAACACAGCACAGACAGGCTTGTAACAGTAGGTCCCCTGTTGTGATAAGTAGCAGCAACTCAGAGAGTTAGAGATTAAAAGCTGCACTTTTAGAAAGTTGTTTAGAAATCTTTCAGGATACTCATATTCCTTCTAATGTGGGTTCCATGGAAAATTTGGGTTCAAATCCTAGTTAGACAAGCTACTTCTTAATGACAGGTATTATTAGAAGGTGATTAAGTTTGTTTTTAGAAGAAGAGAGTACAGAGATTACTCGAATCACATGGGGATTTTCACCCACGGTTTGGAGCTTAGATAGAGAAAATTAGTCACTGACTCCAAGTAGAGAATTGTGATGTTTACAAGTTATTAAGGTTAAACAAACAAAAACAAAACAAAACAAAAACCCCGGAGCTTAACATATTGATATATTTTGGATGTTAAGATTAAATAAAAATCTGAGGCTCTGGGTAAAGAGCTTTGACAGATCGATATATTTTGGGCCAAAGTCCTAGTTTGATAAGTTGCTCACTGATTGATATTAAAATTAATTGAAGGTGTTTAATTTGTTTTATGAATTACCCCGCTAATGTCCATATGGCTCGATGATCCTGATTAGTAAGGGTTTGTGGTTATTTTTGATATTTACTACAACAGGAAACACAGGTTCTTTTAATGTGTGCTTAACAGGAAACTACAACAGGAAACACAGGTTCTTTTAACGTGTGCTTAACAGGAATTTTGGGTTTATTTCCTGATATGACAGATTAAAAAACCTAACAGGCTCATTGTTTCACACTGTTGTTTAGCTTACTTCCTTTTTAAAAATCATTTAATCTTCATAATGGGTATGACTTTGGGTTTTACGTTTATATTATTCTTCTTGGAGAGAGTGCAAAATATAAACTTTTCTGGTTACACATTAAGGAACATGGTATTTTGGAAGAAAGGTTTTTGTCTTTTTGTTTTTAAAAAGGGTGATTAGGCTGTGGAAACCTTCCAGAGTTATATTGATCAGATTTGATAGAGGGACACTGCCTGAAAAACTAGATTCAAGAGAATCAAACAAAAAGATATCTCTATTCTAAAACTTCTGTCTTGAGAATTATATTTTGCAGAATGTACCTACTTGGACTCCTGATCTCAAGGACTTTCAGTTGGATCCATTCAAAACAGGCACATCAGGCTACAGCATTTGCTCCATTTTCCCTACCCCCTACCAAAAGGTTATCTCAGTGGCCATGTACAGCTTGAAGAAGTTATTGAAGAGTCATTGCCCCAATTCCCTGGACGTTTGGGGGGCTGAAAGTGATTATTCTAAGGTTGTTTTTATGAGGAACTTAGAAATGGTCATAATTTAACATGGAGGAATTAGCTAGATTGATTTGTATAGCCATGATCTCATTTGGTAATTAAACTAAAATCTTATCTTTACTTTGGTATAGAATTTATTTGTTAAAACTATTTAAAAGTACAAAGTTTAGAGCCAGTCCTTCTATTGATGCCATTACAAACTTCTGAGTTGATCACACATGTGAGTTAAGGGCCAAATAGCAAATTCATGGCTCTGAGCTTGTTAGAGTACTTTCAAGATAATATGTTAAGATAGTTAACAGACAACAGTTCAGATTACCTTACATAAATAGATGGTTTTCAAAAATGTCAGAAATCCACAAAATATGATATGTAAAGTTCTTTATCATTTGTTGAGACATATCTGTTCCTAACAGTTCCCCTTTGGCAGATTTAATGAAGAATTTGACCATCTCTACCACCAGGTGAGGTAATACTTTGTGGCTAGGCACGGGGTAGAAACTGCCTATTTCATCTATAGACTAATACTGTCCACAAAGGGATGCCTTATGCAGAATAGTCAACTGATAATTTTGCCAAGCCAGAATTATCAGCCCTTCAAGATTTCTGCATTTCAAGAGTCTGTCAGTTGATTTTGGGCCAAAAGGCTGAAGACTTCCTCTCACATGTTGCTAACAGAGGACTGTGCTAGTGAAGATTTGTGTCTACAACCTCTCAGTTCTGGAAGCCGTGATAGACTTCCTATGTTTATAGATATTTGGTCATTCTCAGATTTCTGACAGGGTTGAAGACTGATTATAGTCTCATAGCCTATCAGGCTGTTTAACTTTGAAAATACATATTTATTAGATATCAGATATTATACAAGCTAGCCAGGATATAACATAGATTTTAAGCCTTTCTTAAGCTGCAATGGGTAAGTAAATGTTCTGCTTAACTTATAAAGTGTTGGACTGGGTGTTAGGTATATTTTATGCTTTTAATTACAGAATGATAATAGTTGTGTTCAGCTTATATTTGAGAAAACGTTTTTTTTAAGTAGACCAAAAGGGTGAAATGTAGGATGATGTCATTACCCAGGTGAAGGC
Organism: Rattus norvegicus; assembly: GCF_021556685.1. Lineage (NCBI taxonomy): Eukaryota > Metazoa > Chordata > Mammalia > Rodentia > Muridae > Rattus > Rattus norvegicus. The sequence continues at coordinate 59,158,092 of NC_141554.1, forward strand.
AGGTATAGGATAGGATGAGGCCTGTAATTGGACGTGAAGGAAAGATGGGCAGGAGAAAAGTTTTAGAGAGGGGGAGGAAACAGGAGCTAAGGAAGAGACAAGAAGGAGCAGCAGCAGAGAGAACATGGAGGCAGATGTTATCATTCCTCTCTGCACATTTACAAGTTGTTATGAATATTCTTAAGGGATGGATATATACAGGGCTTTGTATGTCTAGATGATCAAATTATATATTATCAATTGGATCAGAGGTTATTGTGTTGTGTGTTCTTTCATGTAGCAATTTAAGTTCAAGAGAATATGTGGTGGCTAGACACAATTGCCCACCATGAAATTGGGATGTGTATGTCTGGCATGGCTGAAACCTGCCTTGGGAACTAGACAGGTAGAGTTTGTTGCCAGGCTCAGAGAGTAGCCATCGACAGTGTGATATGGGATAGAACAAAGCGGGTAAGATGCTTTGCTGACTGAGATGAAGATATCTAGCAGATATCTTGGGCACTATGGTGCCAGATAAAAGACAGCATTTTTTATAATTTTTACAGCAACATTAAACCTCTGAGGTGAGACATATTTGATCATAATGGATGGTTTTTTGATGTGTTCATAGATTTGGATTCAAGTATTTTATTGAGTATTTTTGTATTCATGTTTATAAAGAAAATTGATCTGTAATTCTTTTTTGTTGGAGCTTGTGATTTGGGTATCAGGGTAACTGGCCTTATAAAATGAATGGGCAATATTCTTTATTGTCTTAATGTTCTATTGCTGTGAGAAGAAGCTATGACCATTCACATCCCTTATAAGTGAGAAATTTTTATTGGGGCTGGCTTACAGGTTCAGAGATTTAATTCATTACTTTCATGTTAGCAAGCATGGTAGAATTCAGGTAGACTTGGTACTGGAGAGATAGCTGAGAGTTATACATCTGGATCTTAAGGAAGCAGGACAAGAGAGACAGTGGGACCTGACTTGTGCGTTTGAACTCTCAAAGCCCACCCATTGTGACACACTTTCTCTGACAAGACTATACCTTCTAATCCTTCTCCAACTGTTCCACTCCCTGATGACTAAGCACAGGTTCAAATTTATGAACCTGTGGAGGCCATTCTCATTCAAATCACCATACCATCCTTTTACCTGGACATCTACTTTTAATGTTAAGATGTGTTTTTAGATGTAGCAAAAGGATGGATCTTATTTATGCATCAATTCTGTTAGTCTGTGTCCTTTTATTGGGGACTTGAGCCCATTCGTATTTAGAGATATCAATGAGCTTTGTTTGTTGATTTCTATTATTTTGATGCTGTTGCATGACTGTGTGTGTGTGTGTGTGTGTGTGTGTGTGTGTGTGTTTCATGTTTTTTCAATTTTTTTGGTCTACAATTATTTGTGGTTTTGTAGGTGTGGTTAACCTCTTTATGTTTGGAGTTTTCCCTCCAGTGTCTTCTGTAGGGCTGGATTTGTAGACAGATAATGCTTAAAGTTGGCTTTATCATATAGTATCTAAAAGTTTCTAGCTATTGTGATTGTTATTGTTGATGGATATAGTAGCCTAGGCTATCATCTGTGGTCACTTAATGTATGAATAACATTTGTTCAGGCCTTTCTGGATTTAGAGTCTCCATTTAAAAGTTAGGTGTTATTCTAAAAGGTCTGCCTTTCTATGTTATTTGGTCTTTTTCCCTTGCAGCTTTTAATATTCTTTAATTGTTGTTGGTTTTGTGAGTGTTTGTGTGTGTGTGTGTGTGTGTGTGTTTTGATTATTATTCACTGAAGTAACCTCCTTTTTTATTTTCAAAAAATTTTATTTTACTTACGTTTTTGTACGTATGCAATTGGTGGGAGTGTCCACAGAAGCCAGGAGAGAGTGTTGGTCACCCTGTAGTTGGAATTGCAAGTGGTAGCAAGTTGCCAGAGTTGAGTGCTGAGAACAAAACTTAAAATCCTCTTCAAGAGAAGCAAGGGCTTTCAACTATGAGGCAACTCTCTACTTCCATTTCAACAGGCCTTGAATGTACCTATTGCTGAACTTGGTCATATAGTCTATGGAAGAGATTTCCATAGACCCAACAGACCAAATTTGCAAACAAGTTTGTGCCTATTCACTCTATTCAGTAAGTCTCTTAGCCATGATGACCCTTGTTATGAACTCATTACAGCCTATAGGCTCTCTGGCAAGTCTTCTTGCTACCACATGCCCTACTACTACATTAATTTATGACAACTACACTCTACAGCGAAACTTGAATCTTAATTTCCAAGAGTTCCTTTTTAAGATTTTATTTTTAATTGTGTGTCCATAGGGGTAGTATACATGTATGAGTACAGGGCCTGCTAATGCCAAAAGAAAGGTATCAGTTCCCCAGAACTGAAGTTACAGGTAGTTGTAAGCCAAATCAGACCCTCTACAAGAGTAGGTAGCCAGGGCTACTAGCCACTCAGGCATCTCTCCAGCCCTAAATGAGTTCTTTTAAGTATTTGTTTACATTCCTTTCATTCTGATGGTCACTGTTTCCTCTTTCTTTGTTAGTTCTGCATCCCTTCAAATCTTTTCTTCATGTCAACAACCCAAGACAGGAAATGATGCCACTTATAGTTTGCGAATGGTCAGTGTAATTAAGACAATTCTTCATAGACATTTTTGGAATTCCATCTCTGAGATGATTCCAGACTCCATACTTTGATAATTACCATTAATCATCAGGACTTCCAAAGAGCAAAAGAAGATTTGAAAGGATGAGGGAATGTTCATTTCTGATACAGTCTATGTGGTGCTCTGTGTTCTTGTACCTTGAAAGGCATCTCCTTTTTAGGTTAGGTTAATTTTCTTCTATGATTTCATTGAAAATACTTTCTGTGATTTTGGCCTGGGTTTCATCTTCTTCCTCCATTCCTATTACTCTTAGACTTGGCTGTTTTATATAGTGTTTCACATTTTCTGTGCCAAGAATTGTTTAGATTTAACATTTTCTTTGATTGAGGTATCTATTATTTCTACTATGCTTTCATTGCCTGAGATTCTCTCCTCCATCTCTTGTATTCTGTTGGTGAGGCTGCCTTTGAGGTTACTAGTTGGATTTCTAAATTTTTGAGTTCTAGATTGACTTCACTTTGGATTTTCTTTATTGATTCAGTTTTAACATATCTTGAATTGTTGTGCTCATTTCCTTCTGTTGATTGTGTTTTCATAGATTTTTTAAGGGATTTATTCATTCCTCTTAATGGACACATATAATATTCATAAAGGCTAAGGTGTTTTACTTGTGTTTCATCTATATTTCAATACTCAGGAAGTGTTGTGAGAGAGTAGTGGGGCTCTAGTGGAGATATATTGTCCTTACTGTTATTTGTAGGTTGATGTCTATATGTAGATGAGGGCTGGCACAAGTTAGGTCAAGGCCATGATTGGACAGTAAAAAAAAGGTGGGGACAAAACTTTTGTAAGGCAGGAGAGAAGGGGAAGGAGGAGAATCAAGATGGAGATGGAGAAAGATGACTCAGATCCGGGTGGTCTTGAATTGCCAAGGTAGTTGGGATGGATTTCTGTAAATAAATTTATCTTATCTAGGTGGGCAGTTTATATCCTTATGAATTGGTTATAAGTTTATTGTGTGGATGTATTGTAGATTGAGAATTTAACACATAAATCTGATTGATAAATTACAGCTTATTGAGTCATGATTTCACTAGGTAGTTGGGAGTTTATACTTTAACCACCAGGGGGCGGTTGTCCAGATTGTGGGCAGAGTCCATGGCAGGAAGCCGCAATAAGCTAGCACCATGCTAGATTTCTAGAGCCCTGATTTTACTAGGCAACTGGAATCAGAGAGTTTGCAGCTAGTAGAGAGCTGTGGGGAGAGATACTAACCACAGATAAATTAAAGTTAGAAGCTTTCCCAGCTCCGAAAAAAAGAAAAAAAAATTAAAGTTAGTTCCATATGGCCCTCTGGTGCCAGAAATGACTCTAGGAACAATCATGGCAAGGAGCCATGCTAAAATGGCTGAGGGCTGCCTCGGTCTGACAGTACTTGGAGGCATCATGGAGCCATTTAGATAAAAGTACTTTGCAGTGCCAGGTGGCCCTACACATGCCAGCACTAGTGTGAGATAAAAGGTTTAGCTTTTATTTTTTTAATAGTTAAAAAATAAAATAGCAGCAGTTAGTGATTGTGTTTTTATATTTTTGTATAGGCATTTGTAATTGGGAAGGTATGGATATTGGAGACTTGTCTTTGTTGAGTGGGATTTTGTTTCTTGGGTTTTGCTGCCCTCTCTGGCTTTTAAGTGAGTTTTTAAGTGGTTGCTATATGTTGCCTGGTAGGACATTCTTCTGGAATCCTGATTTGTATAGTCACTGGAGATTCTAGGTAAAATGTATGTCTAGGTATTGGTAGCTGACACTTATGAATGGAGATGGGTTGGAGGGCACTTAGAGGCTCTCCAAGGATGGAGAAAACCTGGGTGTCCCATCAGAGTCTCTTAGTTTGAGGAAAGGGGAGACTAAGGAGAAGCCACAGCAGGCTGCTGTCTATTTAATCCAGTGGTGGGGATGAGAACTGGGGATTGACTCAGAGGAACTGAGAAAGAGGTGAAGATCTGCATTTAGCATACCTGCTTACCTGGCTCGAGAGGTCTGTAGATTTCCAGGGAGTTCCAGCTGGATTTTGGGGTTAGGAAAAATGAGAGAGAGAGAGAGAGAGAGAGAGAGAGAGAGAGAGAGAGAGAGAGAGAGAGAGAGTTTTCTGGGGGGTGAGGGATATTAGAAGGGGACGATTTGTGTGAGCCATGATAAATGGTGGCAAGGAGCAATGGAAGCCAACAGCAAGTTGTCTGCTGCAGAGCTGAAGGTGAGACTGGGTGATTGGATTTGGAGGGGCAAAGGAAGAAATAGAGATCTGCAGTTAGCCTCCCTGCTTCCTTTGCTGGAGCCACAAACTATATGTAATTTTTGCTGACTTTTTTCATGCTTTCTTCTGCCTTAACACATGAAAGCAACGTAATTTCAATCTATCAGACTTAAAAATTCTGTGATTTTTTTTGAAGTTTCCTTTAAATAATCCTTGATAACACTTGCTATAAAGGAAGAAATCTATAGGAAAAAAATATCACTTTTTAAAAGACACAGAAATCAAAGTACGGCTACAATTATATTGGGTTTACTACAGGCTAAATTGCTAAGAAGAAATACAAGAGAAAATACAAAAGAACTGATTTGTAAAAAGTATTCTTTTCTGAGAAAGATTCATTATCATTTCCCACACTACAGGAATATTAATTATATTGCCCTAGGGATTCTGGAGGTTTATGTAATTATCTTGAAAGCCATTACGTATTCTGAGGAATATATTTTAGAGGGAGCTACATTTGGTTGGCAGTTGAGAAGCTGTCAAGGTAACATTTACCCATCCTCATTTTCTGTGTCACTCCTTTACACTGTCCACAGCATCTATCTCAGCTTTATAGTGACAATCACAAATAATTTAGATATAATGTAATTAAAACCTACCAAAATGTATATACTCTCAAAACTGTCTTTCAAAATTATGGCTCGTTTTTTTTTTCACTGTCTTATGCATGGGTGCTTGTAAAGTATTCATGGTTATAAGTTAAGTAGTCCAGAAATCCAAGAATTGGAATAATTCAAAATAAAAATAAATTAAGTATAGATCTGATTCCACATGCCAAAAAGACATCTTATCTGATATGATAGGTTGTAGTTAAAATTTAACTGCATCAAGGCTAGAGAGCTATGTAAATTGTTAGGAACACTTATTGTTTTTCCAAAGTACCAGAGTCTAGTTACCAGCCCTGAAAACTGGCTGGCTCACAATATATTGTAATTCCAAGACCAGGGAATTCAGATTGGCGAATGATGAATGAGTTTACCATTAAGACCAGAATACTGAAAAATAGCTTACTAACTATGCTATGAAAGAGCTGGACAATACTCAGAATACTGTCGCCCATAAGGCACTAGGCTGTGGGACTCTTCATTTGAGAGAAGTACTTAGTATTTATGGTGAGTTTCCTGTGTATAGTTTCTGATTATATGGCATGTGATTCAGGTCATACAAAGAAAGAAACCCCAGATTTTGCTGTTGTATAGTTCTCAAAGGCTAGCTTAACATACTGAGCACTTGGTTTCTAGTTATGTAATCCCTACCATGCAACTCAGGGTCATGCGAATAAGAGCCATCCTTGTCAAAGTGTTTGGTCTCAGCACATGGAGCAACAGCCCTGTGGTGGGACTTCGGGATTCCTAGAACATGCATTTGAAAATTTCATAATGGAGAGCTGCCTGAGTTTTCTGGTCTCTTATTAATGTTCTTTCCATCTTTTCTCCAAGGAGTTCTTTATCCATGTGAACTTTATCCAGGAAGAAAACCTACATTCTTATTCATTACTTATGGTAAAAGCTCTCATAAGAACTTCCAATCTTTTAGCCAATATCCTCTGCTATTATTTACTGCAAATAAGATGTTATTCAGATATATGAGTGATGAAGGAAACTTCTCAAAGTCTCCTGCATGTAAGGAAAATCTGCCCTTCAGAATCATGTCCCCTGACTTCTAAAATAATAGCCTCTGTTTTGCAGTTGTTGGTGAACCTGCCAGCTGAAAGTATCTTTCTGATTTTTGAAATAAACAAAAGCAGTAGGATGAGAAAAGAGAGTCATTTTAAGGAATTGGATCATATAATTGAAGGATTGACAAGTTCAGCATCAATTCAGTAGTATGAGACAGAAAAATGGATTTTACAGGAAGAACTGCCTATTGCAATTCAAGGATGAAGGCTGTTTGCTAGCAGAATCCTCTCCCCTGGTTCTCCCCAGTCATCTGAGTGGGATAAGCTCATGTACATTGCAGAGGAGGGATTTAAATGTTGATAATCTTCACAGAGATACAAACTGGTATTTGGCCTAATGTCTGGACATTGTGGTCCAGTCAAGTTGGCCCATTAAATTAAAATGCTCAAAATATTTACCATGCCTTTGTCCTCTAACTCTGCCTTACTGAGAGTGTACGTTGTCCTGAGCATTCAGAAATGACTAGCTGATATGGTTCACATAGGCCCCAAAGCTATAGGTATTTTAAGACTGTGTTAATTTGCTCTGTTGTCTCCATCTCTGCAATTTCTAATTTATATTTTCAAAATAAAATGACATGTTGGTCCAGGCCCCTATCTCCTTCCACCTGCAATAAAAAGTGAAATGTTGAATCATAAAAACATACCAAAGGGTAAAATCCTTCAGATTAGACAATCTCTAATAGTCTTCTTCAAAGCACTATCATTCCATGTGAAAGAAAAATATAAAACTAGACCAATATTTCACCTATGGTTGATTTGGGAAATATTAGTTCTTGTGATAGTGCCTAAAGATTATGCTTGTAGAGGTGGAGTCAGGGGAGGGAGTCAGAAGGAGATACAGAAAAAAAAATCAAGAGATTAGTAGTTGCCAGGAATTTAACAGAAGTAAGAAAGGTTTTAAGAGCAGAATACAAGGGACTTTTTAGTGAGGTATATTGTAGATGCTTTAATAGTTAATTACTATCATTATGTAATTGTCAAAACTCATAGAATAATAAAAGAAAGACAATAAACCTAACCAAATCTTTGGGTTTAACTTAACTGTAACTTATTGGTATAGGCTTATCAATTGTACTAAACATATTACACTGGAACAGAATATTAAAAACAAGAAAAACTGTGAGGGTGAGAATAAAAACATTTCAGGCTGTTTTCTTTCAAACCTAAAACTGCTTTTAAAACTGCTAAAGCTGGTGTGATGGTACACACATCTAGTCCCAACCTCCAGGAGGCAGAAGCAGGCAGATCTCTATGAGTAATAAATTTTAAAAAATACTGATCTGAAACTAAACGGAGAGAAACTTGAAGCAGTTCCACTAAAATCAGGGACTAGACAAGGCTGCCCACTCTCCCCCTACCTATTCAATATAGTACTTGAAGTTGTAGCCAGAGCAATCAGACAACAAAAGGAGGTCAAGGGGATACAGATCGGAAAGGAAGAAGTCAAAATATCACTATTTGCATGTGATACTTAAATGACCCCAAAGATTCCACCAGAGAACTCCTACAGCTGATAAACAACGTTCAGCAAAGTGGCTGATATAATATTAACTCAAAAAAATCAATAGCCTTCCACTACTCAAAGGATAAACAGGCTGAAAAAGAAATTAGGGAAATGACACCCTTCACAATAGCCACAAATAATATAAAATACTTCGGTGTGACTATAACCAAGCAAGTAAAAGATGTGTATAACAAGAACTTCAAACCTCTGAAGAAAGAAATCGAAAAAGATCTCAGAAGATGGAAACATCTCCCATGCTCTTGGATTGGCAAGATTAATACAGTAAAAATTGCCATCTTGGTGAAAGCAATCTACAGATTCAATGCAATTCCCATCAAAATTCTAACTCAATTCTTCATAGACTTAGAAAGAGCAACTTGCAAATTCATTTAGAATATCAAAAGACCCAGAATAGCGAAAACTATTCTCAACAATAAAAGAAATCTTGGGGGAATCACCATCCCTAACTTCAAGCTGTACTACAGAACAACGGTGATGAAAAGTGCATGGTATTGGTACAGAGACAGGAAGGTAGATCAATGGAATAGAATTAAAGACACAGAAATGAACCCACACACCTATGGTCACTTGATCTCTGGCAAAGAAGCTAAAACCATCCAATGGGGGAAAAATAACATTTTCAGCAAATGGTGCTGGTTCAACTGGAGGTCAGCATGTAGAAGAATGCAAATTGACACATTCTTAATTCCTTGTACAAAGCAAAAGTCCAAGTAGATCAAAGACCTCTTCATAAAACCAGATACAATGTATCTAACATAAGAGAAAGTAGGGAAGAGCCTTGAACACATAGGCACAGGGGAAAATTTTCTAACCAGAATACCAGTGGCTAATGTTCTAAGATAAAGAACCAACAAATGGGACCCCATAAAATTGCAAAGCTTTTGTTAGGCAAAGGACACTGTCATTAGGACAAAATGGCAACCAACAGATTTGGAAAAGATCTTTATCAATCTTATATCTGATAGAGGGCTAATATCTAATATATACAAAGAACTCAAGAAGTTAGACTGCAGAAAATCAAATAATCCTATTAAAAATGGGTCACAAAGCTAATAAAGAATTCTCAACTGAAGAATAATGAATGGCTGAGAAGCACCTAAAGAAATGTTCAAAATCCTTAGTCATAAGGGAAATGAAAATCCAAACAACACAAAGATTTCACCTCACACCAGTGAGAATGGCTAAGATCAAAAACTCAGGTAACAGTAGATGCTGGCGAGGATGTGGAAAAAGAACAACACTTCTCTATTGTTGGTGGGATTGCAAGCAGGTACAACCACTTTAGAAATCAGTCTGGAGGTTCCTCAGAAAATTGGACATTATACTATCTGAGGACTCAGCTATACCTCTTCTGGGCATATACCCAAAAGATGCTCCAACATACAACAAAGACACATGCTCCACTATGTTCATAGCAGCCTTATATATAATAGCCAGAAGCTGGAAAGAACCCAGATGCCCTTCAACAGAGGAATGGTTACAGAAAATGTGGTACATCTACACAATGGAATATTACTCAGCTATCAAAAACAACGACTTTATGAAATTCGTAGGCAAATGGTTGGAACTGGAAAACATCATCCTGAGTGAGGTAACCCAATCACAGAAGAACACATATGGTATGCACTCATTGATAAGTGGCTATTAGCTCAAAAGCTCAGAATACCCAAGATACAATTCAGAGACCACTTGAAGCTCACGAAGTAGGTAGACCAAAGTGTGGATGCTTCAGTCCTTCTCAGAAGAGGGAACAAAAATATTCATAGGAGTGCATATGGAGACAAAGTGCAGGGCAGAGACTGAAGGAAAGGCCATCCAGAGACTTCCCCACCTGGGATCCAGCCCATATACATACAGCCACCAAACCCAGACACTATTGCTACTGCCAAGAAGTGTAGGCTCACAGGAGCTTTTTTTTTCTCCTGAAAGGCTCTGCCAGGGCCTGACAAATACAGAGGCAGATGCTCACAGCCACCCATTGTACTGAGAATAGGGTCCCCAGTGAATGAGTTAGAGAAAAGACTGAAGGAGCTGAAGGGGTTTGCAACCCCCTTAAGAACAACAATTACCAACCAGACCCCTCCCCCAGAGCTTCCAGGGACTAAACCACCATCCCAAGAGTACAGAGGAATGGACTTACGGCTCCATCCACATATGTAACAGAGGATGGCCTTGTTGGGGATCAATGGGAAGAGAGGCCCTTGGTTCTGTCAAGGCTGGATGAACCAGTACAGGGGAATGTCAGGTCAGGGAGGAGGAAGTGAGAGGTAGGTGTGTGTGAGAACACCCTTATAGAAATAGGGGGAGGCAGCAGGTTTCTGGAGGGGAAACCAGGAAAGTGGATAGTATTTGAAGTGTAAATAAAAGGAGAGATCTCTGAATGGCTCTACCACTTAATGGCTCTTGCAGCACAAGCCTTGGAACAGAAGTTCAGTCCCTGGAACCCAGCTAATATAGAAGAGAACCACCTCCACAAAATTGTCCTCTGACCTCCACATGCATTCTGAAGCATACATACACACACACACACACACACACACACACACACACACGCACACACGCACACACACACACACACACACACACACTAATAGTAAATAAAAACATCAGTAGAACAGAATGAGAGCAAGATATCAAACTTATTGTTTTGTATTTCTCTGCATTCCTGGGAATTGTCCTAGGATTCAGTAACTTAAATATTTTGACAAATGGTACATGCAGAGAAGTGAAATACCATTGACAAAGTGTCTGTTAAAAAAAACAAACAAACAAACAAAAAAAAACCTTGGAACCCTGGTGCACTGAAGCTCCCGGAAGGGGCGACACAGGTCTTCCTGGTTGCTGCCGCCGCAGAGAGCCCTTGGGCAGCACCCCGCGAGCAAACTTGAGCCTCGGGACCACAGGTAAGACCAACTTGTCTGCTGCAAGAAAGCTGCCTGGTGAACTCAAGACACAGGCCCACAGGAACAGCTGAAGACCTGTAGAGAGGAAAAACTACATGCCCGAAAGCAGAACACTCTGTCCCCATAACTGACTGAAAGAGAGGAAAACAGGTCTACAGCACTCCTGACACACAGGCTTATAGGACAGTCTAGCCACTGTCAGAAATAGCAGAACAAAGTAACACTAGAGATAATCTGATGGCGAGAGGCAAGCGCAGGAACCCAAGCAACAGAAACCAAGACTACATGCCATCATCGGAGCCCAATTCTCCCACCAAAACAAACATGGAATATCCAAACACACCAGAAAAGCAAGATCTAGTTTCAAAATCATATTTGATCATGATGCTGGAGGACTTCAAGAAAGACATGAACACACTTAGGGAAACACAGGAAAACATTAATGAACAAGTAGAAGCCTACAGAGAGGAATCGCAAAAATCCCTGAAAGAATTCCAGGAAAACACAATCAAACAGTTGAAGGAATTAAAAATGGAAATAGAAGCAATCAAGAAAGAACACAGGGAAACAACCCTGGATATAGAAAACCAAAAGAAGAGACAAGGAGCTGTAGATACAAGCTTCACCAAAAGAATACAAGAGATGGAAGAGAGAATCTCAGGAGCAGAAGATTCCATAGAAATCATTGACTCAACTGTCAAAGATAATGTAAAGCGGAAAAAGCTACTGGTCCAAAACATACAGGAAATCCAGGACTCAATGAGAAGATCAAACCTAAGGATAATAGGTATAGAAGAGAGTGAAGACTCCCAGCTCAAAGGACCAGTAAATATCTTCAACAAAATCATAGAAGAAAACTTCCCTAACCTAAAAAAAGAGATACCCATAGGCATACAAGATGCCTACAGAACTCCAAATAGATTGGACCAGAAAAGAAACACCTCCTGTCACATAATAGTCAAAACACCAAATGCACAAAATACAGAAAGAATATTAAAAGCAGTAAGGGAAAAAGGTCAAGTAACATATAAAGGCAGACCTATCAGAATCACACCAGACTTCTCGCCAGAAACTATGAAGGCCAGAAGATCCTGGACTGATGTCATACAGACCCTAAGAGAACACAAATGCCCTATACCGGGCCCGGAATACACCGGGCTCCCATGGCCTGACTCCCTTTGAAATAGTATACGGGACCTCACCCCCATTTATCAATTTCTTTGATTCAAATATCGCTGAATTCGCTAGTAGCCCTTCCTTGGCAGCACATCTTCAGGCCCTACAAATCGTGCAGAGAGACATCTGGAAACCTCTAGCCGCAGCCTACCAAGACAGGCTTGAACAACCGACGGTGCCGCACCCGTTCCAGATCGGAGACACCGTGTGGGTGCGCAGACATCAGACCAAGAATCTCGAGCCTCGGTGGAAAGGACCCTATACAGTTCTCCTGACTACCCCGACAGCCTTGAAGGTAGACGGAATTGCAGCTTGGATCCACGCGTCTCACGCCAAGGCAGCCCGACCTGAGGAAACGGCAGATCACAACATCGCGCCCCAGACATGGAAGGCTCAACGCACTCAAAACCCCCTAAAGCTAAGATTTTCACGTTGTTGCTCTTAACTGTCTTATGGACTAGGGGTGGGGCGAGTCTGGGGGCTAGCCCCCACCAGGTATATAATATGTCCTGGATAATAACTAATTTAGAGACGGGCTGGTCTCAAGTCCTAGCTAATGGTAAGCATGCTGAAGGAACCTAGTGGCCCCCTTTGACTTTCGACCTTTGTCAACTGGCTAAGGACTCCTGGGAGCATACTGAGCGGACTCCCCACAACTCATACCCACCCTGCAGACACTCTGATTGGTATACTTGTCCCGGAGGTAAGAGGACACGGGAGTGCGGAGGTCCTGAGACCTTCTACTGCGCTAAGTGGGGGTGTGAGACTTACACTCGAGGATGATGGGGGACCAAGAAGGGGGACTTAGTGGCCTTCTCCCCTGAGACTCCAGGGGAATCTCGAATTACAATAGAATTCACGGATCAAGGTAAAAACACAGACTGGAAGGTGGGGCATAGGTGGGGGATTCGGTTGTATACCCCTGGCCAAACTAACCCAGGACTCCTGTTCTCCCTCCGTGAAGAGAAGGGGTCAGACAAGAGATTGGTCCAAACCCAGTCCTCATGGATCAAAAGCCCCCTTCCCGACCAGCACCGGCACTGCCCCCGGTCGGACCCCCACTATGGCTAAACACCACTCAGAACTCCGGGGATATCTTGACAACTCCCTCCCCGACTAGGGACCCTTCCACACCGGCCCCTCGGCTGCTAGGAACGGGAGACCGGCTAATCAACTTAGTGACTGGGGCATACTTGGCACTCAATTATTCAGAACCTGACAAGACCCAAGAATGCTGGCTGTGCCTGGTCTCTAGCCCGCCCTATTATGAGGGTATGGCAGTCATGGGGAATTATACTAATCAGACCACGGCTCCGGCCAGCTGCACAACCCTCCCTAGCCATAGGGTGACGTTGCCGGAAGTCTCAGGACAGGGACTCTGTATAGGGACCATACCCCCCACTCACCAGGTCCTCTGCGCTATCACCAAGAGGATCCCCACTGGAAGCTACTACCTAGCAGCTCCTACAGGCACCTATTGGGCCTGTAACACTGGATTGACACCTTGTATCTCCGCCGCAATCCTCCGCAGATCCTCAGACTACTGTGTACTGGTAGAAATTTGGCCTAAGGTCACCTACCATGGGCCCGAGTACATATACTCACATTTTGAGGGGCTGACTCGATTCAGGCGAGAACCAATCACCATGACCCTAGCTCTACTCTTAGGAGGAATCACCTTAGGAGGAATGGCTGCAGGTATAGGGACGGGGACCACCGCCCTCATCGAGACGGGTCACTTTCGTCAGCTACAAGCAGCCATGAATGCAGATCTAAAAGCTATCGAGGAATCCGTGAGTGCATTAGAAAAGTCCTTAACATCTTTGTCTGAAGTAGTCTTACAAATTAGGAGAGGGCTAGACATGCTGTTCCTTCGCAAAGGAGGGCTATGTGCTGCTCTAAAAGAAGAATGTTGTTTCTATGCAGACCATACAGGATTAGTGAGAGATAAATAACATGGCTAAGCTCCGAGATCGCTTGGCCCAGAGACAGAAGCTGTTTGATTCCCAACAAGGCTGGTTCGAGAGGTGGTTTAACTGATCCCTTTGGTTTGCTACCCTGGTGTCCACCTTGATGGGACCCTTAATCATCCTCCTCCTAATCCTCCTCTTTGGCCCCTGCATTCTAAACAGATTGATGCAGTTCATAAAGAACAGACTCTCAGTCATTCAGATGCTTGTTCTCACCCAACAATACCAGAGGGTAAGACAACAGGAAGAGATTCCTTAGAATTCGATTTGAGTAAAGGATTTTACTCAAGTCTAAAAGAAAATGGGGGAAAATGAAAGACCCACCCCATGAGTCTTAACTCAGAGCTGCAACAGGCTTGAACGAGCCCAGGCACGCCCAGATACCTAGGGCCGAGTCACCGTTAAAACTAACAGACCATAAAAGGAAAGGAATACAGAACAGACTAGGAGTACCGGATCTGGCAGGAAGGGATAAGCCCCTAGCCCCGGACATTCAGGACGTCCCAGCCCGCACATACTCTTTTACCATGTTACAACCTCATTCGAATATGATTCAAACCTGCCAATGTGTGTAGCTATACCTTATTACCTCATCATGTGAAATAACCAATCATATGTGAACATGTCTATATGCCTCGTTTAAATCCACCAATCCCCGTAACTATGCATCTGCTTCTGTACGCCCGCTTCTGCTTCCCCAAACCCTATAAAAGGCCCATGCTGGAGCTGCTGGGCGCGCAAGTCCTCCGGAGAGACTGTGTGCCCGCAGGTACCTGTGTTTTCCAATAAACCCTCTTGCTGATTGCATCTGAGTGGCCTCGGCTCGGTCATTGGGCGCTTGGGGTCTCCTCCTGAGGGAAAGGTCCTCTCCGGAGGTCTTTCACCAGTCTGAGCTCAAACAGGGAGTATGAGGCTCTTGAATATGAACCTGAAGAGAGACGCTCAGCTGAGGGACCACCTCACATCATGGGCCTGTGGAATTTTCCTGATTCCTAATGGATGTAGGAGGGACCAGCCCTGGCCAGGTAGTCCTGGGTTGTATAAGAAAGCTGACCAGGCTGGGCTGGAGAGATGGCTCAGTGGTTAAGAGCACTGACTTCTCCTCCAGATGTCCTGCATTTCAAAGAATAAAGATTTTTAAACTATCCCCCACTACCCCTGCTGTGAGGGCCAGTGCACCTCACAAAAGAATAACATCACATGTTATGGGGAAGTAGCCTAGCCGTAGACCACCTGGCCTCAATAAGGCCTGACTTACCAGTCCTGAGGAAAAAGAGTTGGGGTCAGCTTGCCCCAGAAGCAGGGTGGCCTGGAGTTGGACTGAGCCCAAGCTAGATCATGTGCTCCAATGTAAACAAACCAGTGAAATTGCTTTGCTTTGTGTAACTGTTGCCAACTACCTATGTAATTTTCCCTATAAATACTTTCCCCAAATTGGGCTCCGGGTCGACTCCTCTGTCTCCTGTGTGAGATAGGTGTCGTCCCCAGAGCTCTGGTTCCTCAAATACACCTCTTGTTCATTACATCAAAAAAAAAAAAAAAAAAAAAAAAGAGAACACAAATGCCAGCCCAGGTTACTGTATCCTGCAAAACTCTCAATTAACATAGATGGAGAAACCAAGATATTCCATGACAAAACCAAATTTACACAATATCTTTCTACAAATCCAGCACTACAAAGGATAATAAATGGTAAAGCCCAACATAAGGAGGCAAGCTATACCCTAGAAGAAGCAAGAAATTAATCGTCTTGGCAACAAAACAAAGAGAATGAAAGCACACAAACATAACCTCACATCCAAATATGAATATAACGGGAAGCAATAACCACTATTCCTTAATATCTCTCAACATCAATGGCCTCAACTCCCCAATAAAAAGAAATAGATTAACAAACTGGATACGCAACGAGGACCCTGCATTCTGCTGCCTACAGGAAACACACCTCAGAGACAAAGACAGACACTACCTCAGAGTGAAAGGCTAGAAAACAACTTTCCAAGCAAATGGTCAGAAGAAGCAAGCTGGAGTAGCCATTCTAATATCAAATAAAATCAATTTCCAACTAAAATAATCAAAAAAGATAAGGAAGGACACTTCATATTCATCAAAGGAAAAATCCACCAAGATGAACTCTCAATCCTAAATATCTATGCCCCAAATACAAGGTCACCTACATACGTAAAAGAAACCTTACTAAAGCTCAAAACACGCATTGCACCTCACACAATAATAGTGGGAGATTTCAACACCCCACTCTCATCAATGGACAGATCATGGAAACAGAAATTAAACAGTGATGTCGACAGACTAAGAGAAGTTATGAGCCAAATGGACTTAATGGATATTTATAGAACATTCTATCCTAAAGCAAAAGGATATACCTTCTTCTCAGCTCCTCATGGTACTTTCTCCAAAATTGACCATATAATTGGTCAAAAAACGGGCCTCAACAGGTACAGAAAGATAGAAATAATCCCATGCGGGCTATCGGACCACCACGGCCTAAAACTGGTCTTCAATAACAATCAAGGAAGAATGTCCACATATACTTGGAAATTGAACAATGCTCTACTCAATGATAACCTGGTCAGGGAAGAAATAAAGAAAGAAATTAAAAACTTTTTAGAATTTAATGAAAATGAAGGTACAACATACCCAAACTTATGGGACACAATGAAAGCTGTGCTAAGAGGAAAACTCATAGCGCTGAGTGCCTGCAGAAAGAAACAGGAAAGAGCATATGTCAGCAGCTTGACAGCCCACCTAAAAGATCTAGAACAAAAAGAAGCAAATACACCCAGGAGGAGTAGAAGGCAGGAAATAATCAAACTCAGAGCTGAAATCAACCAAGTAGAAACAAAAAGGACCATAGAAAGAATCAACAGAACCAAAAGTTGGTTCTTTGAGAAAATCAACAAGATAGATAAACCCTTAGCCAGACTAACGAGAGGACACAGAGAGTGCGTCCAAATTAACAAAATCAGAAATGAAAAGGGAGACATAACAACAGATTCAGAGGAAATTCAAAAAATCATCAGATCTTACTACAAAAACCTATATTCAACAAAACTTGAAAATCTTCAGGAAATGGACAATTTCCTAGACAGATACCAGGTACCGAAGTTAAATCAGGAACAGATAAACCAGTTAAACAACCCCATAACTCCTAAGGAAATAGAAGCAGTCATTAAAGGTCTCCCAACCAAAAAGAGCCCAGGTCCAGACGGGTTTAGTGCAGAATTCTATCAAACCTTCATAGAAGACCTCATACCAATATTATCCAAACTATTCCACAAAATTGAAACAGATGGATCACTACCGAATACCTTCTACGAAGCCACAATTACTCTTATACCTAAACCACACAAAGACACAACAAAGAAAGAGAACTTCAGACCAATTTCCCTTATGAATATCGACGCAAAAATACTCACAAAATTCTGGCAAACCGAATCCAAGAGCACATCAAAACAATCATCCACCATGATCAAGTAGGCTTCATCCCAGGCATGCAGGGATGGTTTAATATACGGAAAACCATCAACGTCATCCACTATATAAACAAACTGAAAGAACAAAACCACATGATCATTTCATTAGATGCTGAGAAAGCATTTGACAAAATTCAACACCCCTTCATGATAAAAGTCCTGGAAAGAATAGGAATTCAAGGCCCATACCTGAACATGGTAAAAGCCATATACAGCAAACCAGTTGCTAACATTAAACTAAATGGAGAGAAACTTGAAGCAATCCCACTAAAATCAGGGAATAGACAAGGCTGCCCACTCTCTCCCTACTTATTCAATATAGTTCTTGAAGTTCTAGCCAGAGCAATGAGACAACAGAAGGATGTCAAGGGGATACAGATTGGAAAAGAAGAAGTCAAAATATCACTATTTGCAGATGATATGATAGTATATTTAAGTGATCCCAAAAGTTCCACCAGAGAACTACTAAAGCTGATAAACAACTTCAGCAAAGTGGCTGGGTATAAAATTAACTCAAATAAATCAGTTGCCTTCCTCTATACAAAAGGGAAACAAGCTGAGAAAGAAATTAGGGAAACGACACCCTTCATAATAGACCCAAATAATATAAAGTACCTCGGAGTGACGTTAACAAAGCAAGTAAAAGATCTGTACAATAAGAACTTCAAGACAGTGAAGAAGGAAATTGAAGAAGACCTCAGAAGTTGGAAAGATCTCCCATGCTCATGGATTGGCAGGATTAATATAGTGAAAATGGCCATTTTTCCAAAAGCAATCTACAGATTCAATGCAATCCCCATCAAAATACCAATCCAATTCTTCAAAGAGTTAGACAGAACAATTTGCAAATTCATCTGGAATAACAAAAAACCCAGGATAGCTAAAGCTATCCTCAACAATGAAAGGACTTCAGGGGGAATCACTATCCCTGAACTCAAGCAGTATTACAGAGCAATAGTGATAAAAACTGCATGGTATTGGTACAGAGACAGACAGATAGACCAATGGAATAGAATTGAAGACCCAGAAATGAACCCACACACATATGGTCACTTGATTTTTGACAAAGGAGCCAAAACCATCCAATGGAAAAAAGATAGCATTTTCAGCAAATGGTGCTGGTTCAACTGGAGGTCAACATGTAGAAGAATGCAGATCGATCCATGCTTATCACCCTGTACAAAGCTTAAGTCCAAGTGGATCAAGGACCTCCACATCAAACCAGACACACTCAAACTAAGAGAAGAAAAACTAGGGAAGCATCTGGAACACATGGGCACTGGAAAAAATTTCCTGAACAAAACACCAATGGCTTATGCTCTAAGATCAAGAATTGACAAATGGGATCTCATAAAACTGCAAAGCTTCTGTAAGGCAAAGGACACTGTGGTTAGGACAAAACGGCAACCAACAGATTGGGAAAAGATCTTTACCAATCCTACAACAGATAGAGGCCTTATATCCAAAATATACAAAGAACTCAAGAAGTTAGACCACAGGGAAACAAATAACCCTATTAAAAAATGGGACTCAGAGCTAAACAAAGAATTCACAGCTGAGGAATGCCGAATGGCGGAGAAACACCTAAAGAAATGTTCAACATCTTTAGTCATAAGGGAAATGCAAATCAAAACAAGCCTGAGATTTTACCTCACACCAGTGAGAATGGCTAAGATCAAAAACTCAGGGGACAACAGATGCTGGCGAGGATGCGGAGAAAGAGGAACACTCCTCCATTGTTGGTGGGATTGCAAACTGGTACAACCATTCTGGAAATCAGTCTGGAGGATCCTCAGAAAATTGGACATTGAACTGTCTAAGGATCCAGCTATACCTCTCTTGGGCATATACCCAAAAGATGCCCCAACATAAAAAAAAAAAAAGACACGTGCTCCACTATGTTCATTGCAGCCTTATTTATAATAGCCAGAAGCTGGAAAGAACCCAGATGCCCTTCAACAGAGGAATGAATACAGAAAATGTGGTACATCTACACAATGGAATATTACTCAGCTATCAAAAACAATGACTTTATGAAATTCGTAGGCAAATGGTTGGAACTGGAAAATATCATCCTGAGTGAGCTAACCCAAACACAGAAAGACATACATGGTATGCACTCACTGATAAGTGGCTATTAGCCCAAATGCTTGAATTACCCTAAATGCCTAGAACAAATGAAACTCAAGACAGATGATCAAAATGTGAATGGTTCACTCCTTCTTTAAAAGGGGAACAAGAATACCCTTGGCAGGGAAGAGAGAGGCAAAGATTAAAACAGAGACTGAAGGAACACCCATTCAGAGTCTGCCCCACATGTGGCCCATGCATATACAGCCATCCAATTAGACAAGATGGATGAAGCAAAGAAGTGCAGACCGACAGGAGCCGGATGTAGATCGCTCCTGAGAGACACAGCCAGAATACAGCAAATACAGAGGCGAATACCAGCAGCAAACCACTGAACTGAGAATAGGACCCCCGTTGAAGGAATCAGAGAAAGAACTGGAAGAGCTTGAAGGGGCTCGAGACCCCATATGTACAACAATGCCAAGCAACCAGAGCTTCCAGGGACTAAGCCACTACCTAAAGACTATACATGGACTGTCCCTGGACTCTGACCTCATAGGTAGCAATGAATATCCTAGTAAGAGCACCAGTGGAAGGGGAAGCCCTGGGTCCTGCTAAGACTGAACCCCCAGTGAACTAGACTGTTGGGGGGAGGGGGACAATGGGGGGAGTGTGGGGAGGGGAACACCGATAAGAAAGGGGAGGGGGGAGGGGGATGTTTGCCCGGAAACTGGGAAAGGGAATAACACTCGAAATGTATATAAGAAATACTCAAGTTAATAAAAAAAAAAAACCCTACAGTAAGCCCTACTTTTCCTAAGACTCCAACGTTATAAAAGTATCACTTCTCATTGACACCAGGATCTTAATATCTAGCATTTCACAGCTCTACATATTACATTTTTCATCTTTTATGGTCATTTAGCAGCTAATTACAGCACATCAGACTTTCTCATGCAGTAGGGTGCACCCTACAGGCTTAAACTTTCTGTTGATCACATTTCTTTGGCAGGCGGAAGCTACATGTAGTTGACATATAGTAGAGCATAGACAGTGTGTCCACTGTGTTAGAAAAATTTATATTTTCTTCACTGCTCCTTATGTAATTATTCTCAAACCTTCCTCACCAAAGGCTAAGGAAGAAAAGGACATTTTAGTTGACTGAAACACAAAGGCCAGATTAATGACAGTCCTTCCAGTTTTTGTTTAGGCATGCAAAGCGTTGCTGTGTTGTCTCTGGTCCTATCATGATTCTTCTGGATATATTCTCCATGTTTGCTCCAAACCTTTGAGCATGGTTTCTGGCATCACAGAAAAAAAATGAAAAGAGAAAGGCATCAACTCATTTCCCTCCTCAAATCATGAGTGTTTTTCATTGATAATTATGGTTGAACTGTACTGTCATGTCCATTCTTACATTAATGTACTAAAATAACTTTAAAAGCAAAATTGTTTCAGTTATTGTATTTGCATATTTCCCACAAATGTCCTTTCTCATAACTTTTGTTGCCTTAGCTCCAGTGTTGGCTTGCATGATGAACCTCCCTATGTTCTTTTCAACAGAGGCCATTACCTAGAAATCAGACTTTGCATTTTATATTCACAGGCACACAGGTTAAACCTGCAACCTCACACAGGACTTTAGAGAGCATCTCAGAACAATCTGGCCTCCTTGAGGCTTCATTTGTATATGAATGAATAATTTAAATTAACATAAAACAGCAGCCCTCAGGCACAATATTGCTTAGCATTGCCAAGTTAGTGGTCTGCTTGCAGCTCTGAGTCTTTGGAGAATGTGAGCCATTAGGTCACGGTTCTTGAAATGATTATGTTCCCTCTTTATTTTGTTATAGTTGTCATTTTAATTGCTCATTTTGGTTCAAACACTAACTCCAACTGCTTCGATTTTCAGCAGTGCCTTCTCTAACAATCGCAGAAATTTCTGATGACTTCTTGAAATTACTCCAGATTGAGTTAACCCTTAAGGAGTCAAATTTGTAACTCTAAAATTTTCATCCTGTTACTCTAAAAACCTCCATACCTTAAAGTATTTAAGAAGGAACTTCTATGCTCAAACTAATTCACACCACACTTTACATGTGATAGGTACGTGAAAAATATCTTTCACTCATTTAATCATTCTGTCTTGTTTCCTGCATTAGAAAGAATCTCCTGTTAGCCTTAAGGAAGAAAACTGCTGTGATATGAACTACCTGTGGAACCACATGGCAGGCCCTCTAGGAGTCAAAGGTCACAATCCGACAATAAGAACTAAAGACTGCCCATAAATATGTAACTAGGAAAGGAATCTTGAGCTCATTGGCACCTTGTGAGTCTCGGGACAGAGTGAATCTAGTTAGATTGATGGTTCTGAGTCATAGAAATTAAGGCTGTGTTTCTTCATCCCTCCAACTTGACTGATAGCAGGTTTTTATTAAATTTATTTTCTTTATTTTATATGAGTAATATATGTGACTAAAACAACATAGGAAATCTTCATATCAATGTGGTTGGGTCTAATAGCACATATAAACCCTAAAGTTAACCAATTATTTTAATTCTCTAATGCCAAATTAAAATAGATAATGTATAGTTCATTTTCTTTCTCTTTTCCTCCCAACCTAGACCTACTTAATACTCACATCCAGGCTTAGCCTCAGCTTAGCAAGTATGGAAACATTTAGCTTTGGCTGTACTCTAGTTATCTTTTGCTTACAATAAAGCATTTTATTTATATAATATAGCAATTATTGTATATATATACAGTATATATAAACATATTATATATAATAAATCACACAAATTTTACTAGGTTGAGAACAATATACCCTTTTCCTGGTAACTATGGGATATTCATTCTAAGACCTGTCTTGCATGCCAAACTCCACCCAGTGCCCAAGTTCTTTATATAAAATGGCATTGCATTTGCATCCTAGGCACACCCTCCAATAAACTTTTATTTCTAGATTTTACGCTATCTGATACTGAGTAAGTCCTGTACAAATATTTGCTATCCTGCATCACTTAGGAAATAATGACCAAAATGATATACGTTTGTAATACAGAGGCATTATGTTTCCAAATATTTTCAGTTTGCTGTTGTTTGAATTCAAAGATGTAGAACCCACAGATACAGAGTGATTGTGAGCTGTTAGTTTTTTGTTGAATATGTTCTCATGAGGTTACAATCATATGATGAATTTGGAAAGATTCATGTAAATGTGGACTATCCATCCTGACTTGAAGGTAGCTAGGTTCTGTGAAGATAAGTACAGCCCACTATCCACAGCAAGTGATTCCTAGAGGAATATTTTCCCTTTCATATCTATAGGAAAAGATAATCCTTTGGAAAGTGTCTGGTTGATTTCTTACAAACGTAATGTAATGTGAAAAGGTAACCAATAAAGAAACAGCATAGCATTCAAGCTGCTGGAGATTCATTGTAAAGGAACAATAATTGATTTTATTTTTATGCCACCAGTAGGTCATCTAGATTTTTACCTTGTTTAAATTTGGAGTTCCTTTATCCTCTATAGGAGCCTGATCAACTTTAAAGGAGATGGTTTTATGTGCATTGCAATATAAATCTATAATAAAATGAACTTTTGTAGTGAGAGGATGCAATTAAGCTTTATTGTATAAAAGTTAGTGAAAAAAGGTTTAGTACTTCAAATAATTAAAGACAGCCAAACTGGTGGTTTAAATATGCTTGGCCCAGGAAGTGGAACCATTAGGAGGTGGGACCATGTTTGAGTAGGTGTGGCCTTGTTGGAGGAAGTCTATCACTGGGGAAGTGGGCTTTGAACTTCCTTCTAGCTGCCTGAGAATGACAATCTTCACTTTCCCTTTGGAACAAAATGTCGAACTCTCAGTAAATCTCCAGCACTATGCTTACCTTGGCGCTGTCATTTTTCCTGCCTTGATGATAATGGACTGAACCTCTGAACCTATAAGCCAGTCCCAATTAAATGTTGTCCTTTATAAGAGCTGCTTTGGTCATGGTGTTTCTTCACTGCAATGGAAACCCTAAGAGAACAACTAAAAGTAAGCAAATAAAACAAAAATCAAGAAAACAACTGGGGAACGAGAGATAACTTGCAATTAAGAGCACTTGAAGACTATGTGGGTTTGGATCCCAGCACACACCTCATGGCTAACAACCATTTCTCACACCAGGCTCAGGGTATCTGACAGCCTCATTTGATCTTCAAGGGCATTGCATACACATTTTACACAGATATACAGACATATACACACGCAGGAAAAACATCCATATATACATAAAATAAAGATAAAGAAATCTTAAAATGCTGGGTTAGTTCTCAGTCATTCGATATTCCTCAGCTGAGAATTCTTTGTTAAGGATGCTTAGTCATCAGGGAAATGCAAATCAAAACAACCCTGAGATTCCACCTCACACCAGACAGAATGACTAAGATCAAAAACTCAGGTGACAACAGATGCTGGCGAGGATGTGGAGAAAGAGGAACACTCCTCCATTATTGGTGGCACTGCAAACAGGTACAACCACTCTGGAAATCAGTCTGGAGGATCCTAAGAAAATTGTACATTGCACTACCTGAGGATCCAGCTATACCGCTCTTGGGCATATACCCAAAAGATGCTCCAACATATAACAAAGACACATGCTCCAGTATGTTCATAGCAGCCTTATTTATAATAGACAGAAGCTGGAAAGAACCCAGATGCCCTTCAACAGAGGAATGGATACAGAAAATGTGGTACATCTACACAATGGAGTGCTATTTAGCTATCAAGAACAATGACTTCCTGAAAGTCATTGGCAAATGGATGGAACTAGAAAATATCACCCTGAGTGAGGTAACCCAATCATAAAAAAAAAAAAATCACACATGGTATGCACTCACTGATAAGTGGATATTAGCCCAAAGGCTCGAATTACCCAACATACAATACAGAGACCACCTGAAGCTCAAGAAGAAGAACCACCAAAGTGCAAATGTTTCAGTCCTTAAAAATGGGAACAAAAATATTCATAGGAGGGAATACGGAGACAGAATTTGGAACACAGACTGAAGGAATGGCCATTCAGAGCTTGCCCCACCTGCAGATATAGCACACACACACACACACACACACACACACACACACACACACACACACACAGACACACACACACACACAGCCACCAAAACTAGACAATATTGATGAAGCCAAGAAGTGCATGCTGACAGGAGACTGATATAGCTGTCTCCTAAGAGGCTCAGCCAGAGCATGACAAATACAGAGGCGAATGCTAGTAGCAAACCATTGAACTGAGAACAGAGTTCCCATTGTAGGAATTAGAGAAAGTGTTGAAGGAGCTGAAGGGGCTTGCAACCCCATAAGAACAACAATACCAACCAACCAGAACTCCCAGGGACTAAACCACTATCCAAAGACTATAGGTGGACAGACCCATTGCTTCAGCTGCATGTGTAGCAGAGAATAGCCTTATTGGGGACCAATGGGAGGAGAAACCCTTGGTCCTGCCAAGGCTGCACAACACCCTCCCAGTATAGTGGAATGTCGGAGGGGGGAGGCAGGAATCGGGGGTGGTTGGGGAGAGTCAACACCCTTATAGAAGAAGGGGCGTGGGGTGGGATATGGGGATTATGGCTAGGAAACTGGGAGATGGGATAATATTTGAAATGTAAATTTAAAAAGTTATGTTAGTCATTACTTCAAGTTTGGAGTATAAGGAAAGCAAAGGAGTATTTCCAGTACCAGAAAGTATGTGTGGAGTGTGACCTGAGGACTTTCTTGTGCAAAAGTTGAAGAAAGAAACTACTTTAATGAGTGTAGAGCCTAACAACATGAGTATCTTGCAAAATGGGAAAATTCCCCAACTTAAAAGGAGATAATTTAGAAAATTGTGTCCTCATTGGAATGATACTAGTCACTTTGGAAAAATCTGGGCCAGGGTGTCCAGGCTGGTGAAAATTTGACATGGAAATGGAGGAGGGTTTGTGCAATAGCAAGTAACTAAGAATGTATAGTAATTATAACAGTTGTAAATCAAGAAACTATGGCTTACTGCAGTGAGAAGATGAAATGTAGAATATTGCCTATTTGCAAAACTCCAGATTATCTACTCTCTTATATATTGGCATTCCTTTGGGTTGTAGTACTGTCCTGAGCATTAGATTTCCTAATTTCTGCACAGTTCTCTACCCTTCTGTATTGGTCATGAAGATGGAAACAAAATATCATGATCATCTTCCTAGAATTCCTCCAGATTAAGTGATGTCACAGAAAAAGACTGCACTGGCTGCTCCCCAGCCCCTGTGAAGCTTGCATAGTTTCTTTCATGTTGGGAATGCTGCAGGTGTTATAGATTCCACAATTTGTTTGTATTAAATCGGTTTCAATGAGATATACCAAGAATGATTTCCCATATTCCTGACTAGAACAGGACTTTAAAAAAATGTGAAACAATACTCTTCCTAAATGAGTCATATCGGTCACACAAGTTAGCATGACAGTTGACTTTAGTCATGCTGAGGCAGGAAGTAAATGTGGCATTAGTTTGGTTTCTCATTTGTAGGGCAATTCACAATTTCTGCATGTTAAATGATGTTTATAGGGAAATTTTAAGACATCTATTTGAAAGATGCTGGCTAACCAATGATAGCATCGTATAATATTAAATTTTGTTCTTAAATGTTTTATTTATTATTCAGCAAATGCCAACAATTCTGTGTTTTATGTTGTAAGCAGAAATTCAGAGCTACCTGAGACCAAGAAATTGTAAGGCAACAAAAAAGTAAAATTGTATGTGCCAGTACATTTTTCATCACTTTCACATAAAATATAATTCAACCTAAATTTTCAAATTCAAAGCAGGTACTGACATCACAAATAATTATTCCAGTTGGCTCTGAATGAGTATTCCCTGTCATATTAGACCTTGCCATGTATGGCAAAGGTAAATGGGGAACTGTGAAGAAGTGAACAGTATGCTGTTTTTAACTAATTGACTAAGTAAATAAATAGATAAATAAATAAATAAATAAATAAATAAATAAATAAAACCACTCAAAATCAGAGTTTCTCAATTTGTTCAAGGAGGCAGTATTTTATTCGATGTATTTTCATTAAAATTTGAGGAAAAAGTGAAAAATCGGTAATGCTTAAATGTATAACAGAACATATCTTGGTAAATAAACTTGACAGTACAGAAATGTTCCATTAAAAAATGTATAAGTGAAAAAAACCAGTGCAGTCAACTGAAAGAATTCCAGTTCTCCTACTAAAAAAGACCAATGTTTTCTGGTAGACTCAAGGCACTTCTGGGCTTTCAATCTGTTGATGAAAATGTAGCTGAATTCAGCAACCTGCACTGCAGTTGCTGCTGCCCAGAGATAGTCCCAAGGGAAGCATGCCATCCTCACTGAAGGAAATATCTGTCATGGTAGACTAGCTGTTATGAATGCTCTTTGAGAACTAGAAAAGCAGGTAAAAATTGATCTCTCAAATTAGTCTTTTAGCCACTGTAATACAACTTGACTTAAAATGTTACCCAGGATTTTTTTGTGTTTTCTTTTTAATCTGAATCTTCAGCATATAACACTATCCTAAATGAAACTCAATAAATATTTCTGGTGTTGAATAATTTCAGGAGGGTATGAGAACATGATCCCATAAATGAATATTTTCAGTTCCTTCAGAAATATAGGGGGGTGTATTTGAAACTTTATAAGTTGAAAGAATTGAGTTATTCAGTATCACCACACGACCATATGATATATGGCCTCCATAACAATTTTCATGGTAGCAAAATTAGCTCAGAAAGGGCATCTGAGGAACATCTGTTAACTGATACTGTTCCCTAGATCCCAAATTGTATTGGTCTTCCTAAACATCCCACTTCCCTTTCCCAAATTCATTACGGAAATACCAGATGTTAAGGTTTTTACAAAGCAAATTCATTTGTAGTATTGTCCCATTTATAAAATTATTGGCATGAAATAGAATTTCTTACAGCATTTGCTGATACGTTGTTTGGGGTTAACAGTAAGACAACTTTAAATTAGACAGGAATGTGTGAGAAAGAAGCTCATGTGAGTGAATAATGGATCAGCCATGGAAATGAGAATGGACAGAGGAAGCTTCCAAACTGTATTTCATATCTGACACTTATGAAAGGTGGGGAAAAGAGAGCTGGGCAGGAAGAGACTATGACACAGCTCTGATAGTCTGATCCAATCTAATGGGAGCTTTTGAGTAACGCTTGTTTGTTGGAAGATAGCTCTATTGAATATAAATGGCAGGCTTTTGTACTCCTCACATGCCTAATCATTGCTTGAGATCCTAACTATCGGTTCCTTACTTCGACGACTCCATCTTTGCTGAGCTCCTGGCTTATTCATCACGGATAGCCAGGAAACACCAATAATTGATATAGAATAGGCAATGCAGGCGGAAGAGTGATGCATACTCACATATGTATATTTTTGTATGAATGGAAAGGCTCTCATAGATTTGAAATAAGCTTCATCTTGAATGCAAATTCCAATCTGTAATGATAATTAAATGTATGATAATAACTCTAGTTTGGCACTTGGGTTTAGTAAAAGGAGTGCTGTCCTTTATTATTCACATTTTTGAGGACAGGAAGTGAGTTGATAGCAGCACGTTAGATTTTCTGTGTTATGGCAGTTAGATGCATCAAGAGTGGAACCTTGCAAACTGACATGGGTTATCCGAGGAATATTCAAAGTCCTTCAGAATGTTCCTGTTGACTGAAACGTCATCCAAAGCAAGAGTACTGTTCTTTTAACTCAGTCAGGAGAAGCCAGCCTTTGTCTATGTTCAACCATGGCTCCTGCAAAAGATTTGTAAAACCTGAGTGAGAGTTTCAGTGAGGAGGGGCTCCAAGACAGTTCAGTGAGTAGTTGCTGCTAAGTCTGGTGATTTGAATTTTATCCATAAGACTCATATGGTAGATGAAGAGAACTGACTCCAGCTAGTTGTCTTCTGACTTTCACATGTGCCAACATGCACCCACATACCCACAGGTACACACACACACACACACACACACACACACACACACTAATAATCTATTAAATTTTCTTTTCTTTTTTTTTAAGGGGTAGCTGTTAAACTGGTATTTTTTTTTATTAACTTGAGTATTTCTTATATACATTTCGAGTGTTATTCCCTTTCCCGGTATCCGGGCAAACATCCCCCTCCCCCCTCCCCTTCCTTATGGGTGTTCCCCTCCCAACCCTCCCCCCATTGCCGCCCTCCCCCCATAGTCTAGTTCACTGGGGGTTCAGTCTTAGCAGGACCCAGGGCTTCCCCTTCCACTGGTGCTCTTACTAGGATATTCATTGCTACCTATGGGGTCAGAGTCCAGGGTCAGTCCATGTATAGTCTTTAGGTAGTGGCTTAGTCCCTGGAAGCTCTGGTTGCTTGGCATTGTTGTACATATGGGGTCTCGAGCCCCTTCAAGCTCTTCCAGTTCTTTCTCTGATTCCTTCAACGGGGGTCCTATTCTCAGTTCAGTGGTTTGCTGGTGGCATTCGCCTCTGTATTTGCTGTATTCTGGCTGTGTCTCTCAGGAGCGATCTACATCCGGCTCCTGTCGGTCTGCACTTCTTTGCTTCATCCATCTTGTCTAATTGGGTGGCTGTATATGTATGGGCCACATGTGGGGCAGGCTCCGAATGGGTGTTCCTTCAGTCTCTGTTTTAATCTTTGCCTCTCCCTTCCCTGCCAAGGGTATTCTTTTTCCTCATTTAAAGAAGGAGTGAAGCATTCACATTTTGATCATCCATCTTGAGTTTCGTTTGTTCTAGGGATCTAGGGTAATTCAAGCATTTGGCCTAAAAGCCACTTATCAATGAGTGCATACCATGTATGTCTTTCTGTGATTGGGTTAGCTCACTCAGGATGACTGTGGCCTCATACAATGAGTTAGGCAGTATTTCTTCTGTCTCTTTTCTGTGGAATAATTTGAGGAGTGTTGGTTTTAGCTCTTCTATGAGGGTTTGGTAGAATTCTGCAGTAAAACCTTCTGGCCCTGGGCTTTTTTAAAAAAATACTTTTAATCCTGCTTCTATTTCTATATGGGGTTGTGGGGCTGTTTAAATAAATTATTTGATCTTTATTTAACTTTGGTAAGTGGTATCTGTTTAGAAAATCATCTATTTCATTAAGATTTTCCAATTTTGTGTCGTACAGGTTTTTGAAAGACCTAATGATTCTTTCAATTTCCTCAGCATTGGTTATGTCTCTCTTTTCATTATTGATTTTGGTTATTTACATACTGTCTCTCTGTCTTTTGATTAGGTTGGCGAAGTGTTTGTGTATTTCACAGATTTTTCTCAAAGAACCAGCTCTTGACTTTGTTGATTCTTTGTATTGTTTTCTTTGTTTCTGACTGATTTCAGTCCTGATTTTGATTATATCCTGCCTTCTACTCCTCTTTAATGTGCTTGCTTCTTTTTTTTTCTAGACCTTTCAATGTATACTCTTAAATGACTGATATGAAAATTGTCTAATTTATTTGGGAAGGCACTTAGTGCTATGAACTTTTCTTTTAGCACTGCTTTCATTGTGTCCCATAAATTTGGGTATGTTGTGCCTTCATTGTCATTGAATTCTAAGAAGTCTTTAACTTTTTAATTTCTTCCCTGACCCAGGTGACTGGGAAGGGGGAGGGCAGGTAGTGAGCAGAATGTAAAGTGAATAAGTAAAAAAGAAAAATTAAAAATGAATTTTTAATTGGAATCCTGCTGTTTTACAGTGAAAATAATAATCAGATTTTTAAATGGCTGATCTAGACAAGTCTACAGCTCTTTCATCTCTAATATATATATCACTGTACCTGTGACCTTGAGGGAAAAGTAACCATGAATTTTTTTTCATTTTAAATGTTCAGGACTAAAAATGTCGTACTTATATATTTAGGAAAATATACATGTATGCATATGTAATAAAATTAATCTAGACAATGGCCAAGAATTTGAAAATTATCAAGGAAGAATTTATGGGAAAGTTTGGGAGGAGAAAGGAGAAGGGAACTATGTTGTAACTATATTGTAATCTCAAAAATTAAAGAAGTAATAAGCAGATTTCTTAACTTGAGGCAGTTGCAGGCATTTAGTACAGATACAGAGCTCCTAGATCTCTTTTTTAAAATAAGATCAAGTCTGAGAGGAGAGAAAAGGATTAGAAATGTGTTTAGTATGCAGGACTGTGAGGAATGTGGTAGTTGATTTAAGAGCTAGTTGCATAATTGAGTAGAAATATTTAAGTGCCCTACATCTTGTTTTTCACTTTGCTTCCTAGAAGCAGCATCAGAATACTGAATTTGGAGAATCTGGAAAGATGAATTTTTATATTAATGTGATTAAGCATAAAAGCTTTGCGTGTGATTAATCTAAAAAAATAAAAATAGCTTCCTGGTTGCTGCCGCTGCAGAGAGCCGGTGGGCAGCACCCCACGAGCAAACTTGAGCCTCAGGACCACAGGTAAGACCAAATTTTCTGCTGCAAGAAAGCTGCCTGGTGAGCTTGGGACACACGGAAGCAGAAATTCTCTAGGACCAGGCACGTTCTGTGTTTACCGGAAGTCCCACACCCGCGGATCCCGGCCCGCAGCAGCTCTCTGCTCCCAGACCCAGTGAGAGAGAGACCCAACCGCCTGGTCAGGTGGGCACTCCTGAGGCTGCAGAGCGGAAGAGACCACCAACACTGCTCACCCCTGCCCACATCCCTGGCCCAAGAGGAAACTGTATAAGGCCTCTGGGCTCCCGTGGGGGAGGGCCCAGGAGCGGCAGGACCCCTGCCTGAGACACCTCCGGAACCTGAAAGAAACAGACCGGATAAACAGTTCTCTGCACCCAAATCCCATGGGAGGGAGAGCTAAACCTTCAGAGAGGCAGACAAGCCTGGGAAACCAGAAGAGACTGCTCCCTGCGCACACATCTCGGATGCCAGAGGAAAAAGCCAAAGACCATCTGGAACCCTGGTGCACTGAAGCTCCCGGAAGGGGCGGCACAGGTCTTCCTGGTTGCTGCCGCTGCAGAGAGCCCGTGGGCAGCACCCCACGAGCGAACATGAGCCTCAGGACCACAGGTAAGACCAAATTTTCTGCTGCAAGAAAGCTGCCTGGTGAACTCAAGACACAGGCCCACAGGAACAGCTGAAGACCTGTAGAGAGGAAAAACTACATGCCCGAAAGCAGAACACTCTGTCCCCATAACTGACTGAAAGAGAGGAAAACAGGTCTACAGCACTCCTGACACACAGGCTTATAGGACAGTCTAGCCACTGTCAGAAATAGCAGAACAAAGTAACACTAGAGATAATCTGATGGCGAGAGGCAAGCGCAGGAACCCAAGCAACAGAAACCAAGACTACATGCCATCATCGGAGCCCAATTCTCCCACCAAAACAAACATGGAATATCCAAACACACCAAAAAGCAAGATCTAGTTTCAAAATCATATTTGATCATGATGCTGGAGGACTTCAAGAAAGACATGAAGAACTCCCTTAGAGAACAAGTAGAAGCCTACAGAGAGGAATCGCAAAAATGCCTGAAAGAATCGCAAAAATCCCTGAAAGAATTCCAGGAAAACATAAATAAACAAGTAGAAGCCCATAGAGAGGAGACACAAAAATCCCGGAAAGAATTCCAGGAAAACACAATCAAACAGTTGAAGGAATTAAAAATGGAAATAGAAGCAATCAAGAAAGAACACATGGAAACAACCCTGGATATAGAAAACCAAAAGAAGAGACAAGGAGCTGTAGATACAAGCTTCATCAACAGAATACAAGAGATGGAAGAGAGAATCTCAGGAGCAGAAGATTCCATAGAAATCATTGACTCAACTGTCAAAGATAATGTAAAGCAGAAAAGGCTACTGGTCCAAAACATACAGGAAATACAGGACTCAATGAGAAGATCAAACCTAAGGATAATAGGTATAGAAGAGAGTGAAGACTCCCAGCTCAAAGGACCAGTAAATATCTTCAACAAAATCATAGAAGAAAACTTCCCGAACCTAAAAAAAGAGATACCCATAGACATACAAGAAGCCTACAGAACTCCAAATGGATTGGTCCAGAAAAGAAACACCTCCCGTCACATAATTGTCAAAACACCAAACGCACAAAATAAAGAAAGAATATTAAAAGCAGTAAGGGAAAAAGGTCAAGTAACATATAAAGGCAGACCTATCAGAATCACACCAGACTTCTCGCCAGAAACTATGAAGGCCAGAAGATCTTGGACTGATGTCATACAGACCCTAAGAGAACACAAATGCCAGCCCAGGTTACTGTATCCAGCAAAACTCTCAATTAACATTGAAGGAGAAACCAAGATATTCCATGACAAAACCAAATTTACACAATATCTTTCCACAAATCCAGCACTACAATGGATAATAAATGGTAAAGCCCAACATAAGGAGGCAAGCTATACCCTAGAAGAAGCAAGAAACTAATCGTCTTGGCAACAAAACAAAGAGAATGAAAGCACACAAACATAACCTCAAATCCAAATATGAATGTAAAGGGAAACAATAATCACTATTCCTTAATATCTCTCAATATCAATGGCCTCAACTCCCCAATAAAAAGAAATAGATTAACAAACTGGATACGCAACGAGGACCCTGCATTCTGCTGCCTACAGGAAACACACCTCAGAGACAAAGACAGACATTACCTCAGAGTGAAAGGCTGGAAAACAACTTTCCAAGCAAATGGTCAGAAGAAGCAAGCTGGAGTAGCCATTCTAATATCAAATAAAATCAATTTCCAACTAAAAGTCATCAAAAAAGATAAGGAAGGACACTTCATATTCATCAAAGGAAAAATCCACCAAGATGAACTCTCAATCCTAAATATCTATGCCCCAAATACAAGGGCACCTACATATGTAAAAGAAACCTTACTAAAGCTCAAAACACACATTGCACCTCACACAATAATAGTGGGAGATTTCAACACCCCACTCTCATCAATGGACAGATCATGGATACAGAAATTAAACAGTGATGTCGACAGACTAAGAGAAGTCATGAGCCAAATGGACTTAACGGATATTTATAGAACATTCTATCCTAAAGCAAAATGATATACCTTCTTCTCAGCTCCTCAATGTACTTTCTCCAAAATTCACCATATAATTGGTCAAAAAACGGGCCTCAACAGGTACAGAAAGATAGAGATAATCCCATGCATGCTATCGGACCACCACGGCCTAAAACTGGTCTTCAATAACAATAAGGGAAGAATGCCCACATATACGTGGAAATTGAACAATGCTCTACTCAATGATAACCTGGTCAAGGAAGAAATAAAGAAAGAAATTAAAAACTTTTTAGAATTTAATGAAAATGAAGATACAACATACTCAAACTTATGGGCCACAATGAAAGCTGTGCTAAGAGGAAAACTCATAGCGCTGAGTGTCTGCAGAAAGAAACAGGAAAGAGCATATGTCAGCAGCTTGACAGCACACCTAAAAGCTCTAGAACAAAAAGAAGCAAATACACCCAGGAGGAGTAGAAGGCAGGAAATAATCAAACTCAGAGCTGAAATCAACCAAGTAGAAACAAAAAGGACCATAGAAAGAATCAACAGAACCAAAAGTTGGTTCTTTGAGAAAATCAACAAGATAGATAAACCCTTAGCCAGACTAACGAGAGGACACAGAGAGTGCGTCCAAATTAACAAAATCAGAAATGAAAAGGGAGACATAACTACAGATTCAGAGGAAATTCAAAAAATCATCAGATCTTACTATAAAAACCTATATTCAACAAAATTTGAAAATCTTCAGGAAATGGACAATTTCCTAGACAGATACCAGGTACCGAAGTTAAATCAGGAACAGATAAACCAGTTAAACAACCCCATAACTCCTAAGGAAATAGAAGCAGTCATTAAAGGTCTCCCAACCAAAAAGAGCCCAGGTCCAGACAGGTTTAGTGCAGAATTCTATCAAACCTTCATAGAAGACCTCATACCAATATTATCCAAACTATTCCACAAAATTGAAACAGATGGAGCCCTACCGAATTCCTTCTACGAAGCCACAATTACTCTTATACCTAAACCACACAAAGACACAACAAAGAAAGAGAACTTCAGACCAATTTCCCTTATGAATATCGACGCAAAAATACTCAACAAAATTCTGGCAAACCGAATTCAAGAGCACATCAAAACAATCATCCACCATGATCAAGTAGGCTTCATCCCAGGCATGCAGGGATGGTTTAATATACGGAAAACCATCAACGTGATCCATTATATAAACAAACTGAAAGAACAGAACCACATGATCATTTCATTAGATGCTGAGAAAGCATTTGACAAAATTCAACACCCCTTCATGATAAAAGTCCTGGAAAGAATAGGAATTCAAGGCCCATAAACATAGTAAAAGCCATATACAGCAAACCAGTTGCTAACATTAAACTAAATGGAGAGAAACTTGAAGCAATCCCACTAAAATCAGGGACTAGACAAGGCTGCCCACTCTCTCCCTACTTATTCAATATAGTTCTTGAAGTTCTAGCCAGAGCAATCAGACAACAAAAGGAGATCAAGGGGATACAGATCAGAAAAGAAGAGGTCAAAATATCACTATTTGCAGAAGACATGATAGTATATTTAAGTGATCCCAAAATTTCCACCAGAGAACTACTAAAGCTGATAAACAACTTCAGCAAAGTGGCTGGGTATAAAATTAACTCAAATAAATCAGTTGCCTTCCTCTATACAAAAGAGAAACAAGCCGAGAAAGAAATTAGGGAAATGACACCCTTCATAATAGACCCAAATAATATAAAGTACCTCGGTGTGACTTTAACCAAGCAAGTAAAAGATCTGTACAATAAGAACTTCAAGACACTGAGCAAAGAAATTGAAGAAGACCTCAGAAGATGGAAAGATCTCCCATGGATTGGCAGGATTAATATAGTAAAAATGGCCATTTTTCCAAAAGCAATCTACAGATTCAATGCAATCCCCATCAAAATACCAATCCAATTCTTCAAAGAGTTAGACAGAACAATTTGCAAATTCATCTGGAATAACAAAAAACCCAGGATAGCTAAAGCTATCCTCAACAATAAAAGGACTTCAGGGGGAATCACTATCCCTGAACTCAAGCAGTATTACAGAGCAATAGTGATAAAAACTGCATGGTATTGGTACAGAGACAGACAGATAGACCAATGGAACAGAATTGAAGACCCAGAAATGAACCCACACACATATGGTCACTTGATTTTTGACAAAGGAGCCAAAACCATCCAATGGAAAAAAGATAGCATTTTCAGCAAATGGTGCTGGTTCAACTGGAGGTCAACATGTAGAAGAATGCAGATTGATCCATGCTTATCACCCTGTACAAAGCTTAAGTCCAAGTGGATCAAGGACCTCCACATCAAACCAGACACACTCAAACTAATAGAAGAAAAACTAGGGAAGCATCTGGAACACATGGGCACTGGAAAAAATTTCCTGAACAAAACACCAATGGCTTATGCTCTAAGATCAAGAATCGACAAATGGGATCTCATAAAACTGCAAAGCTTCTGTAAGGCAAAGGACACTGTGGTTAGGACAAAACGGCAACCAACAGATTGGGAAAAGATCTTTACCAATCCTACAACAGATAGAGGCCTTATATCCAAAATATACAAAGAACTCAAGAAGTTAGACCGCAGGGAAACAAATAACCCTATTAAAAAATGGGGTTCAGAGCTAAACAAAGAATTCACAGCTGAGGAATGCCGAATGGCTGAGAAACACCTAAAGAAATGTTCAACATCTTTAGTCATAAGGGAAATGCAAATCAAAACAACCCTGAGATTTCACCTCACACCAGTGAGAATGGCTAAGATCAAAAACTCAGGTGACCGCAGATGCTGGCGAGGATGTGGAGAAAGAGGAACACTCCTCCATTGTTGGTGGGATTGCAGACTGGTAAAACCATTCTGCAAATCA
The DNA here is from genome assembly GCF_021556685.1 of Rattus norvegicus. NCBI lineage: Eukaryota > Metazoa > Chordata > Mammalia > Rodentia > Muridae > Rattus > Rattus norvegicus. Next base: position 59,194,830 of record NC_141554.1, read on the forward strand.
GTCTGGAGGTTCCTCAGAAAATTGGACATTTAACTGCCTGAGGATCCAGCTATACCTCTCTTGGGCATATACCCAAAAGATGCCTCAACATATAAAAGAGACACGTGCTCCACTATGTTCATCGCAGCCTTATTTATAATAGCCAGAAAATGGAAAGAACCCAGATGCCCTTCAACAGAGGAATGGATACAGAAAATGTGGTACATCTACACAATGGAATATTACTCAGCTATCAAAAACAACGAGTTTATGAAATTCGTAGGCAAATGGTTGGAACTGGAAAATATCATCCTGAGTGAGCTAACCCAATCACAGAAAGACATACATGGTATGCACTCATTGATAAGTGGCTATTAGCCCAAATGCTTGAATTACCCTAGATCCCTAGAACAAATGAAACTCAAGACGGATGATCAAAATGTGAATGCTTCACTTCTTCTTTAAATGAGGAAAAAGAATACCCTTGGCAGGGAAGGGAGAGGCAAAGATTAAAACAGAGACTGAAGGAACACCCATTCAGAGCCTGCCCCACATGTGGCCCATACATATACAGCCACCCAATTAGACAAGATGGATGAAGCAAAGAAGTGCAGACCGACAGGAGCCGGATGTAGATCTCTCCTGAGAGACACAGCCAGAATACAGCAAATACAGAGGCGAATGCCAGCAGCAAACCACTGAACTGAGAATAGGTCCCCTATTGAAGGAATCAGAGAAAGAACTGGAAGAGCTTGAAGGGGCTCGAGACCCCAAAAGTACAACAATGCCAAGCAACCAGAGCTTCCAGGGACTAAGCCACTACCTAAAGACTATACATGGACTGACCCTGGACTCTGACCCCATAGGTAGCAATGAATATCCTAGTAAGAGCACCAGTGGAAGGCGAAGCCCTGGGTCCTGCTAAGACTGAACCCCCAGTGAACTAGTCTATGGGGGGAGGGCGGCAACGGGGGGAGGGTTGGGAGGGGAGCACCCATAAGGAAGGGGAGGGGGGAGGGGGATGTTTGCCCGGAAACCGGGAAAGGGAATAACACTCGAAATGTATATAAGAAATACTCAAGTTAATAATAAAAAAAAAGATAAAAAAAATAAAAATAAAAATAAAAAACCTTCAAAAAATTTACATTGGGCTGGAGAGTAGCTCAGCAGTTAAGTTCTTACAAAGGCTATGGTTTGGTTCCTAGCCCCTACACGGGAGCTCATAACTCCCTGTAACTTCACTTCATGAAGATCTAATGCCCTTTCCTGGCCTCTACAGGCATACATGTAGGCAAAACACACATGTACACCACCACCAACACCACCAACACCACCATTATCATCATCAATTCTAAAGCTTAAGTGGCTGCTGTTTTTATTTCTAAAAAGCAAGCTTGTGAGAATTGCACCTGGCTTACAGTCAATGATAAATAAGCAAATTTTGAAAGAATTAATGATAACCATATTGACATCTAATACATATCACTAGAAAACTTTAGTTTTTAAGAGCCAGCTATTTCTCTTGAAATTGTGCTTCATTTAAGGACTATATTGTATCTGTGCATTTCAGTGACAAAAAATTAGGTTAGACTATGAAAACACAGGTTCATATTCCAAGTAGTAGGTGTTAGTAGGGGAAAGTCTGCCTTTACCACATCTTTATTATGGGTTCTGAATGTGACAACACAATATGCCTTGAAGAATGAGATCTTTTGGGAGACTTACAAAAGCACTTGTGTGTTTCTATACTTATTGTCTTGTTTTGTGCCACTAACCAGAGAAACTCATATAAGCTCATGGACTGAAAGATAGGATTCCAGGATAGATTCAGGTCTCCTCAGTAACTTTAGGTGACACTGTCCCTGGCCATTCAGTGAGACCCTAGATGTATCACTGAGGCAAGATGGGATTGATAGAGCTGCTGAGCTGACATCTACAATCTATGGTCAAAAAGATGTTTGTATTTTATGCTTATGAGGCCATGTGGTAGTTTGTTATCTGGTACTGATTACCAATCCAGTCCAGTTTCTAGATGACGATTTATGAGAACCTGAACAAAACTTTCACCTCTTATGGGCTTTTGCTTATCTAACTGTGGAGTGTAAATGCCGTTCTTTCTGTCATTGATTTACTGGCCTATTAGAAATCATGATAATACTTCTGGAAATGTTTGACAAAACAATTAAAGTGTGATCTTATTTTGGTTTGTTGCCTTGCATTTTATTATATGACAGTAGCCATGTAAGTCTCTATCTAGCAACAATCAAAACCTCATAATAACTTATATGCAGCCAGGATATTTCCTTCTCTTATCTGACAAGTGGCAAATTGTGTGTGTAAGTGTACTCTTTCTGCACAAGCACAGCAGAGCTGTGGAACATTCCCGTCTTCTGAGAATCAATGATGTTTTGCCATATGTTGGAATTGTTGCCAGTGTAAGCCTTTGCCTATCAGGCATTGGTGTTGTTGCAGTAATTCCATCAGGATTCACACTGGGCCATAGTTATCAGACTCTTCTTCATAAAGATCCTCTTTTATAAATTTTGGGTGTCAAAGAGAAACCAATGCCAACCAAAATTTCTGGTCTGCATGAAATGAATATATCTCTGAATTAATAAGATATCAGTACCAAATAAAGAATATTGGTATTTCCTTCAGTGTTTCAAACATAGTTTTTGAATAGAGGTCCCTCTCACTATAATAAGATTTTTAAAAAAAGATTTATGTAGGGAGCCGTATTGGATTTGGGCCTGGCCGCTTTGTGACTGCATAGCTCAAGGTGGCTACGTGACTCTGGGCTGTATGGCCACAGAAGCTCACCCCTAGGTGGCTGCTGTAAGATTATGAGATTGTTGGACAAAAGCCTCTCCCAAGAAGACCCTGGGAGCAATCGCAGGATGTTTTAGCCTGAGCAAAACACCGGATGTCCCTGAGCAGATTCCTGAGAAGGGTTCAACCTTTTCAAAGAACATGTCCCCGGAAGACTGTTGCCTCTTTGTTTAAGGAGGATATCTTGCAGTTTAGTGAATCACCCTATATCCTTGGGCACTTCCCAATACTCCCCCACCCTAAGCTTTAAATGCTGTACATTTCTCTCAATAAACGAGACCTTGACAACAGAACTTTTGCTTGGTCTCCTTCTCTCCACCCCCTTGACTTACAGGTAGAACGCCTTTTTGGGACCCTGAATAACTGGGTCCCCTCTGGCAGGGGCAGATTTATTTATTTTTATTTATCAGTTCACTAGCTGTCTTGAGACACACACCAGAAGAGTACATGTGGTTGTTGGGAATTGAACTCAGAATTTCTGGAGGAGCAGTCAGTGTTCTTTACCACTGAGCCATCTCTCTAGCCCTATAATTAGATTTTAAAAGGTTGAAATACACTGAAACAATAAAAATATTCGCACAAATATTATTGTAACACGTAATTACTTGGGGATTCAGGGTTTTTAAGTTTGTTATAGTTTGAACATAAAGTGTCCTAACAGGCTCATGTGTTTGAATGTTTTGTCCCTAGCTGGTGCACTAATTTTAGAAGATTCTGGAGATGCTAAGAGGTAAAAAGTAGCTGTAGAAAACAAGTGCATGAGTTTATCTTTGAAGGCAATACCTGGTTCCTCGTGCTGTCCTTGTTGTTTGCCTCCTCCTCCTCCTGCTGAATGGCTTCCTTCTCCTTCAGCTCTTGGTATTCGGCTTTAACACAGGATCAGGGACATGGAGTCTGATGACCATGGGCTAGGCACTGTGATAGTGTAAGTCAAAAAACCCTTCCCCCTTAAGGTGTTTAAAATAGGAATCTTCACAGTGATAAAAGGAAAGTAACTTACAGAGTTTCCAAAGCTATAAATTCACTTTTTCTCTATCCATTCCTAGGATTACATAGAATTATCTTCTCATACTCAAAATATATGTAGAATCATGGAATTTCAGAAAAAATATACTACACACATGAGGAAATTAAAGTCTTAAATTGGAAACTGTACCCCTTTTTGTCATAAAATCTGTCAGAACTATAATGTAGTATAATACAGTCTGGTCCAAGCTTTAAAATTACATGTTAACTAATAAATGTTTACTTAGGACAAATGACATAGTTTTAATGCCTGGTATGGTGTCATTTTTAATAGATTTGTGATTTCAAATCTGCATTTATTTTGCATACTGACTGATCGTATAAATCATAAATCTTTGCATTTTAAAATTCTACTTTAAACTATTTTACAACCCTGCTGGGCTCTTCACACTGTTACAACTTCAGCACTTACTCAGTTCATATTTTATGAAAGTCAACTTTTTAACATCTTCAGAAGTATACTTTAATATACTGTAATCCTTACGTACATATCAAATTTTGACATCTAAGGCTTATATCAGTACCTACTGATTCTTTTGGTGCTTAGACTAGTATAAACGGATCACTTTTACAGTATTTGTCTTGTTAGCAATCATGCAATTTCATTACTGCTAATATTCTTAAAAATCAATGACTGTATTTTTATATAACATCAATTTCTCAAAATGTTGGATATTGTAAAAACTAGCCTGTTTGAACAGCAAGACGATTTAGAGAGGAAAAGTGCCTGCTACCAAGCATATCTTGGCTTGATCTCTAGGACTCTCATGCTAGAAGAAGAGAACCCATTCCTACAAGTTGTCCTCTGCCCTATATATGAGTGCTGTGGAATTTGATCATACAGACACATACACACAAATAAATGCATAATCAATAATAAATAAAGAATAAATAAATAGAATGTTTTATAGTATTAGCCAATGTTAAATGAATGAATGAGCTCAAAATGCATTTCAGATATCTGTTGTAAGAACAAAAATAATGCCATAAAGTAAGCACCTTCCTCCAACCAACTTTCATGAAAATGTGACCCTAATTAGCAGTGACAAACAGAGAAAACAGTATTTGGTGTAAACTTAAGTGGGAAACGAGATAAAGAAGTATTACTAAGTTGCAGTGAGCAGAGACAATGATAAATTGGCTACATTTAAGGATATGGATTTCTCTCTTCTCTCCTAAATGGTATCAAGAACTTGTACAATATAAGGAGGGTCTCGGCCATGTAAATATCATTATCAACTTCTTGTATACTGAATGTTGATGGAGCATCTGCATCAAGTATTGAGGACTGGGTTTATCTGTCCTCATTTCTCCTTACTGAGATAATAGTTAATGTTATAAAATTATTGTGTTGCAGTGACTAATTTCTAAATAAAGAACTATTAAGTCCCCAATCAAATCCATAACTTAAAAATGCTTTCTGCTTAGTAGCTCAGGTTTAGAGGTAAGATATTTTAATATTTACTTAATTACCTGATATGTTCTTAAGGATAGACTGTTCTGCATGTCTTTAACACTTTAACCATATATGTGACTCTATAAAATAATAAGATATTGGCAAACATAGAGAGAAAGACCATTACCCAGAATCATAAACCTAAAACTATTATTATTACTTTTCAATGACATCTATGAAGTAGGATTATCATCCTTATTTTGTCAGTGATAAAACAGATTCCTAGAAACACCAGATTTCATTCAGCATGCTTTCTTAAAATCATGCTTATGGTATCAAAAATCATGACATTTGATAAATCACTTGGGGAAAAATCCCAAAAAAGAAATGATATGAAATTTTATTGATGTGTCCTATCAAAACTTCTATTCTTAACCTTCCCTCATCTTATAAAAGATTTCTAAGATATCTCTTGATGATTCTTAATGTGTGCTACATTCCTTCTTATGTAAACTCTCAGGTTTGAGCTGAACAAAGTGGCATTGAAACAATTAAGATGTAGAAACAGTGGTGGAATTCCACATTTATGACTAGGGTTCAGAAGGCTGCAACTTCTTCCTTTGGGTTAATATCGTTCTTTTCTGTCTCAGTTTCTCTCTGTCTCTCTGTCTGTCTCTATATCTCTGTTTCTCTGTCTGTCTCTATATCTCTGTTTGTCTGTCTGTCTCTGTCTCTCTCCCTCTCTCCAGCTCCCCACTGGTTACTATGCTTTGATAAACAAGCTGCATATGCAGTAGGTCACTAAAGGAATCTTCTATTCTGTAGTCATTGAGGAGTTCAATTAAATTAAGCTTAATTCAATTCATATTGTACAAAGTTTAAATAAAATACTGGTCAGCAACAGTAAAAGCGAGCTTGGGAGCAGAAAATTTTCCAATTGAACCTTCAGATGAGACGGTAGATTCAGCTAACAGGTTGATAAAATTCTGTGACACATACTGAAAAATGATCCTGACTGAGTCTCTGCACAGATTTCACAGAAATTGTGACTTAGTTTCATTTTCATTTTAAACCTTTAAGTTTGGCAGATAATTGCTGTAGAACAATCATCAGAGAATGCACCTTTTCTATGTGCAAATTTTCTGAGATTCCTAGTTCTCTACTCAGTATAATGTGCTTCCAGATTAATTTCTCATGGTGTGTTTCAGTAAATTCCGTGATCACTGTTTAAACTAAGGTGTTATATTCTCATGAAAATCATACTTATATTTGTATTTTAATTAAGCCTGGGCATTTAGATTAAGGAGTGAATTTCTAGGATTGAAATTGTAGGCATTACCTAGGCAATACAGAAGCAGTGCTTTTTGGTTCTTTTATCTTTTCCTTTCTGAATGTCAAATTGTTATAGTTTGGCTAGGACATCAAAGAAATGAGTTTTATCTAAGGAATAAAGAATGAGTTGTCCTAATGTCATAGGTGTAATTGTAGTCCCTCTCATTTTTTATATTTGAAGTAACATGAGTTATTTTTGCCCTGGTAATTAAGGTCAACATCTATGATTATCTGGATAGCCTTCTGAGCTCAGCTAAAGATAACTGACTTCCTTTGTCAGCAAGACTTCCTCTTCCCAAACTGGGAGGATCCCAAACCCCATATCTTATACCTGTGGACTGTTTTCAAGATGTGAACCTGTTCACCTCCTTGTGCTAGTGAGGCACATCAGTACCTTAGATTTCAGGAAATGACCTTTGCCCAACCTTGATATTCCTACCCCCCTCCCCTCAAAACTTGATTTTCCCCAGGTAAAGTTGATCTGTCTTCCTGAAGCTGGTCCCTATATGTCGTTATTACCCATTGTACTCATGACCATCTGAAACACTCTTTGTTGACTCTGCTCCCTTCTTTTTGTGGGATGGTGGCCAACGACACCCATGAGAAGGGAGACCCATAGATTATTTCTAATGGAGATATTGAAGACCATGACTTAAATATACACAAAAAAGGAGATAAGTATGGCTTGAAGTTCAAGGTACTATACACATCAAAACTGGAGTATTTACAGAATATGAATTCCTTAAACAATATTAATGTTATCTTTGGACAATCCTAATGATATCAAATCACTAATTACAGTGATCATTTCTCCTGGATGAACTTAGTTTTTGAAATCGTCTAGGTCCCTGTGAATTAATCATGTTCATGCTACCAAGAATTTATGTACAAGATTTTCTACTTTTATTTAAAAAGGTTGTAATTTTTTGTGATTGGTTTTAAAGAATGTTGACACTTATAGGACAATCCAAATCCTATAGCTCTCCTATAATTTACATTAAAATGAATTCAAGTATTTTATAATTAGTGTACTGTGCTACTAACTTAATATATCATGTGTATATCAAAATGTATATGTATATATAGTTAAGAATTTAAAGGTTGAATATTTCTAATTAAATGGGGTAACATAGAGATTCAAAATTCTGTTACTGAGTCCATGAGTATCTGAGTATATTTAATGAAATAGTAAAATTAATGGATTTGGGAATATATGCAGTTGTACAAATTCTGCAAAGACATAATCATAATAAGTTTGGCTCTAGAAATGGCACTAATATCAGCACAAGGCACATCGCATAGTTACAATAAAATAGTCAGTCTTTAGATATCTTTCTGATACCATAAAATAATGCTTTGATATCTAATAGAAGTTATGAGCAAATATTAATCCTTTCTTTTTCATGATGTAAAGTTGTCAGTTAGTGATAACTTTCCTAGCCATGTGGCATTGCTTAGTACCTTTAGAAATTTTATCTTACATTGATATCCCTGAGGTGTAATCTGTCTTATATTACTCAGAGCCCCCATTCAAATTTGACAAATTTTCTCTTGTACTTTCTGGAAGGTTCAAGTGAGGCTAGCTCTTGGGGGTGATGGTTGGAGGTCACTGCCCTGAGCAGTACAAAATAACTCACCCCCTTCCTAGTCCTTTTCAGTGTCGGTCTGTATCTGAAAACTTAACTCTGCATGTTTCTTATCTTTATTACAACATTTTGTATGTAGGCATTTTCTGCTAGATCAGTTGTTCTCAATCTGTGGGTTGTGGTCCTTTTAGGGTTTGAATGACTTTTTCACATCAGTCACCTCACCACCTTAAAATACAGATATTTTCATTACAATACAGAACAGTACCAAAAGTGTATTAACAAAGTAGCAACAAAAAGAATTTTATGGTTGGGGCCACCACAACATAAAGAACTATATTGTATTAAAGCAGCATTGCAGCATTAGTAAGGTTGAGAACCACTGTGGTAGACGATCTCAAGAGAATGTGCTCACACTGATAAAGTGGCAAAGGACTAGGGAATGACAGGGGTAGATTCAGTGGGAGAATTCTGCCTGGGAAAGAACTGTGACTATGAGTACAAGTAAATTGTACAGATGAAATCCTATTCCATCAAAGCTATTAAATTTGCTGAAGAAAGTATATTGTAAATCCATCCCATATGCAGCCACCAAATCCAGTCACTACTGCTGATGCCAAGAAGTGCTTGCTGACAGGAGCCTGATATGGATGTCTGCTGAGGGGCTCTGCCAGAGCCTTACTGATACAGATTAAGATGCTTGCAGCTAACCATCAGACTGAGCAGGGGAACCACAACGGAGGAGTTAGAGAAAGGACTGAAGGAGCTAAAGGGGTTTGCAACCCCATAGGAAGAGCAACAATATCAACCAACCAGACCCCGCCCCAGAGATCCCAGGGACTAAATGACCAACCAAAGAGTACATATGAAGGGACCAATGACTCCAGCTGCATATGTAGCAGAGGATGGTATTGTCTGGCATCAATAGGGGGAGAAGCCTGTGAAGGTGCCCCAGTGTAGGGGAATTCCAGGGTGTTGAGGTGGGAGTGAGTGGGTGGGTGGGAGGGGGAGAATCCTCATAGAAGTAGGGGAAGGGGGGATAAGAGAGGGGGTAACCAGGATAGCTAAAACTATCCTCAACAATAAAAGGACTTCAGGGGGAATCACTATCCCTGAACTCAAGCAGTATTACAGAGCAATTGTGATAAAAACTGCATGGTATTTGTACAGAGACAGACAGATAGACCAATGGAACAGAATTGAAGACCCAGAAATGAACCCACACACCTATGGGCACTTGATTTTTGACAAAGGAGCCAAAACCATCAAATGGAAAAAAGATAGCATTTTTAGCAAATGGTGCTGGTTCAACTGGAGGGCAACATGTAGAAGAATGCAGATCGATCCATGCTTATCACCCTGTACAAAGCTTAAGTCCAAGTGGATCAAGGACCTCCACATCAAACCAGACACACTCAAACTAATAGAAGAAAAACTAGGGAAGCATCTGGAACACATGGGCACTGGAAAAAATTTCCTGAACAAAACACCAATGGCTTATGCTCTAAGATCAAGAATTGACAAATGGGATCTCATAAAACTGCAAAGCTTCTGTAAGGCAAAGGACACTGTGGTTAGGACAAAACGGCAACCAACAGATTGGGAAAAGATCTTTACCAATCCTACAACAGATAGAGGCCTTATATCCAAAATATACAAAGAACTCAAGAAGTTAGACCGCAGGGCGACAAATAACCCTATTAAAAAATGGGGTTCAGAGCTAAACAAAGAATTCACAGCTGAGGAATGCCGAATGGCTGAGAAACACCTAAAGAAATGTTCAACATCTTTAGTCATAAGGGAAATGCAAATCAAAACAAGCCTGAGATTTTACCTCACACCAGTGAGAATGGCTAAGATCAAAAACTCAGATGACAGCAGATGCTGGCAAGGATGCAGAGAAAGAGGAACACTCCTCCATTGTTGGTGGGATGGCAGACTGGTACAACCATTCTGGAAATCAGTCTGGAGGTTCCTCAGAAAATTGGACATTGAACTGCCTGAGGATTCAGCTATACCTTTCTTGGGCATATACCCAAAAGATGCCCCAACATATAAAAAAGACACGTGCTCCACTATGTTCATCGCAGCCTTATTTATAATAGCCAGAAGCTGGAAAGAACCCAGATGCCCTTCAACAGAGGAATGGATACAGAAAATGTGGTACATCTACACAATGGAATATTACTCAGCTATCAAAAACAATGACTTTATGAAATTCGTAGGCAAATGGTCGGAACTGGAAAATATCATCCTGAGTGAGGTAACCCAATCACAGAAAAACACACATTGTATGCACTCATTGATAAGTGGCTATTAGCCCAAATGCTTGAATTACCCTAGATGCCTAGAACAAATGAAACTCAAGACAGATGATCAAAATGTGAATGGTTCACTCCTTCTTTAAAAGGGGAACAAGAATACCCTTGGCAGGGAATAGAGAGGCAAAGATTAAAACAGACACAGAAGGAACACCCATTCAGAGCCTGCCCCACATGTGGCCCATACATATACAGCCACCCAATTAGACAAGATGGATGAAGCAAAGAAGTGCAGACCAACAGGAGCTGGATGTAGATCGCTCCTGAGAGACACAGCCAGAATACAGCAAACACAGAGGCGTATGCCAGCAGGAAACCACTGAATTGAGAATAGAACCCACGTTGAAGGAATCAGAGAAAGAACTGGAAGAGCTTGAAGGGGCTCGAGACCCCTTATGAACAACAATGCCAAGCAACCAGAGCTTCCAGGGACTAAGCCACTACCTAAAGACTATACATGGACTGACCCTGGACTCTGACCTCATAGGTAGCAATGAATATCCTAGTAAGAGCACCAGTGGAAGGGGAAGCCCTGGGTCCTGCTAAGACTGAACCCCCAGTGAACTAGACTATGGGGGGAGGGCGGCAATGGGGGGAGGGTTGGGAGGGGGACACCCATAAGGAAGGGGAGGGGGGAGGGGGATGTTTGCCCGGAAATCGGGAAAGGGAATAACACTCGAAATGTATATAAGAAATACTCAAGTTAATAAAAAAAATAAAAAGAAAGAAAAAAAAGAGAGGGGGTAACCTGGAAGAGGGATAACATTTGAAATGTAAATACCTAAGCTATCAAATAAAAATAATTTATTTTTAAAAAAGAAAAAAATTGTCAACCTAAATATGGGTCAAAATTCTGACTAAGCAAAGGTTATAACCATCTCTATTTACATAGCATAAAAACAATCAGTTTTGAACCAATAGCATCTAGGGAGGTCATTAAAACTTGTCTTTTTAAATATCTTTCTTTTAGATACTGAACATATACCTAAGCGTGCTTTCTCTGGCATTTTCCCATTCTTCCTCTGACGTGCCACCCTCTTCTTTTATAATGTGACTGCTTGCCAAAAAGCTTTCTAAAACATTGCTCCAAGCATGGATTTCTCATTTTCTCTTCTGTATCCCTTTCCTTTAACAGCTGATACAATATACAACTTGTTTGCCCTGTTGTTTTTCTCTTATTAATAAAATTGACCTCAATTGGAATCCATTTTTAGATTCTTTTCTTTTTAAAGCTGTGTGTGTGTGTGTGTGTGTGTGTGTGTGTGTGTGTGTGTGTGTATGCATTTACACCACATGTGTGGGGGAGAGAGCATAGAGACCGGAAAAGAAGCTGGTGTTTAGGTTACTGTGAGCTGACAGATATGAGTGCTAGGAACTTAACTCAGGTACTCTGGAAGGACAGTAAGCATTCTCAAACATTAAACCATCTTTCTAGCCTTGCATTCTTTTATTAACGATAGTGAGAATAAAAAAAAGCAAACCTTATTTTCCCTTGTAACATGAGTGGATATGTGGTTCTGTGGTAATCAGAAGTTTACCTCACATGTATTTCTTCATTGCGCTCCACCATATATACTGAGCTAGGATCTCTCATTTGAACCCAGAGCTTTATGATACAAATATTCTAGCTAGCCTGTTTGCTCAAGCCCCCCACCCCCACCCCCATTTCTGTTCCCTGCTTGCATTGTATGGTGGCATTATAGGTAGGATGGGATTTCAGGTGGGTCCATTGCACCAATTTTCATCAATGCTGTGGATTAGAATTCAGGTTCTTACTCTTGTCTTCCAGGGGCTTTACTCACAGACATCTTTTAGCTTCTATGTATAGGCTTCTTGTGTTGATGCTACAGTACAAACTAGGGGCCTCCATTCTTGCACAGCAAACACTCTTACACAATGAGCTATTTCTCTGGCCCATCAAAAGTGTTTAGTAGAAATCTTGTGAAAGTTCATCCCTGCTTTTTGGCATCATCACCCTACCCACTGTCCAAATGCAATTTGTTGTGGTGGTTTTAATGTTATGAATTCGGGTGATTTGCCTGAATAGGTCTGTGCATCATGTGTGTGCCTGGTGCCCACATAGGTCAAAAGAAGGGGTCAGATTTCCAGGATCTGGGGTTATAGACAGTTGTGAACCAGCATATATGGGTTCTGAGACTAAAGCCCAAATCCTGGGGAGGAGTAGCAATGTTCTTAACCACTAAGCCATCTCTCCAACCCTTCCTAGCATAATTTTTTTTTAAAAAATGTGACTTTCTTGTTTTTGAATCATTATAGTATAGAATAATATAACAGAAAACAACCATTAAAATAAAGAAAATAAATCTTAAAAGCAGATAAGAATGGATAGTCTTCTCACTACAAGAGATCACTGAACTAACTTACTCTTTTCTATAAGTAATTATGTTGTACTCAGTTCATTCCTTGGTGATGTTTAATTAGCATGGACATATTTATTTGCATTTGTAAATTTTAACCTCTTAATGACATCCTTTCTTGAATTAATAGTTTTTTTCTGGATAAAGCAACATGGGTCATGTATTCTTAGCTTCTACCTTCATCTGATTTCATAATTCATGTTTACTTTACAAATTATCTGAAGAGTGAAGTAACTTAACTGAATTTCAAACAAAGGTGTGTATTAGGACTGTAAGAACAGAGGTTTGGCCTTTTCTTAATGGTATCTCAGTTTAAGTATATTCGTGCTACATTTGGAATCTCTTGGGGCACACATGGCATTTTTCTACGACTTCTCAAAGATAGGCGCTTGCAGTTCAGTTGGTAATACACATATTCTTGATGGAAGAGTTCAGAGACATTTCATTTAATTGTACTTCCCACTACTTGCTGCTGTGTACAAAAGAGTGAAGTCAAGGGAAGGGTCATTCTTTCTTTCCAGAGGTGCTGATTTGCATTTTTAAACATTCTGTGGACGTTCTCCCAGTTGAGGCTCGGTGGCTAAAGTTTAAGCACATATTTGCATTTGAAAAAGTTGTGAATAGGAGGAAAATATACATTTGATCAAAGAAATGCTAATGAGTATTTAACATAACTTCAACCTGTTCAAAGGGTTAGGATCACCTCTTGGCAGGAAAACTCTGTGGTTTCTACTTAGTTCTGGAGACTTCAGAAAGGAAATAAATTAACCCTATGCATCTCTATATCTTTATTTATATAAAGACTTAATTATTCTCAGTGTCTTTGCCAATGGAGATTCAGCACTAGTTTATTACCAGTAAAAAGACTGTATAGAGTTCTCCCTAGTCAGTGAGCATTTTATTTTCCTCTGTAAGAATGGCAAGCAAGAAACCTTGTCCACAAGAAAGGAAAGAAGGGAAGAAGGGAGAGAGGGTTTTTCCTCTCTCGCTCTCTCTCTCTCTCTCTCTCTCTCTCTCTCTCTCTGTGTGTGTGTGTGTGTGTGTGTGTGTGTGTGTGTGTGTGTATGTATGTATGTATGTATGTATGTACATGTGCATGCACACACGTGTGTATGTTTTAAATTTGGTGGGAATAATGGGCAGTTCAGATTAGACAGGTTTGTTGAGCTGTTAAAGGCAATAGTAAATGGTGTCTAACAAAAGCAGTCTGCATATACCATGAGCTGGGGCAATTACCTAGGATCAAAACAGGCTTTAGCTCCATACATCATGCCTTTGTTGATTCTGTCAGTCTTCAACAAAAGCCACCATAAGCTGTGCTTTCCTGAATTCATGTGCGTGCATGTCCCCTTTTCATAAGGAATCTTACTTTCTGTCTTTGTTTATTTGAATTAATAAAATGTGCTAAGAGTCATCCGGAGCATCAAGAATTTATGACCGAATTCACTATTGCAATATAGTGACACTCAGGTTGACATGAGACTAGTAATCACCTAGAGAGACCACAAAGAGACAACCTGTGTAGGCATCAGGTAAGAACAGACCCTCCAACATACCCAGAGAAGCTGATAACTAAAATTATCATTCCATCCCAGGTAAGTTTCCAAAGGACACCATCCCCACTTCCAGTATGACCAAAATTGAATGTCAGGGACCAAAAGAAGAAATATCTAGTTGCTTCGAGTTGTTCATTATCAGTTCACTTGAGCAGCAGTGAAGTGGTGACTACTGTACATCAATCATTCTGGAGTAGTTTGCTGTAGAGCTATAGGGTTCCAAGTTAGTATATTTTTGTTAGGTTTTGCCAAGTCCTTACTTGTTTACTTACCCTTTGCTTCCATGTCTTCAATTAGTGAGAGAAGAGACTGTTAGTTCAAAGGTGATAGTACACAAGCATTCTTTACCACTACCCTTGCCACCAGGAACTATAGAGAGCGAGATTAACATATGACTCAAATTGAACAGTCAAGTCCGTATTTTGAGTATTTGACTTTCATAGTTTGTTTTCCATACTTACTATGAAGACATGAAAGAATATGTCTTCTTCATTACATGCTGTAGAAGACTTTTATGAATGTCACTAATAAACTACAACTAGATCACATTTTGGAAAAGAAAGACAAAATAAAAATATTAAATAAATGTATGTTATATATGTGTGCTTAATAACTATATAAAACAACTTTAAAACAAATATGTTTTCATGTGGGCCTAATAAATAATAAGAGTGACTTAATTTAGCATGTACTATGTGATATGTGATACAAAGCTATCAATGGAGATCTACTCTCCCTTTCTCCCTTTTTCTTCCTTTTCCTTTCCCTCCCTTTATCCCATTCCCTCTCCACCTCCTTCTCCTTTTCTCACTCCTGAATTTATAAAACTTAGTAACAGTACTCTTCCTTTTCTTTTTCACAGTCCATGTTACCTCATTTTAAAAACAGAACAGCAGTTATTGTCTACTCCTTTCCTAGTTGTGCTGGTTGGAATGACACTGGCCCCCATAGGCTCAGATATTTGAATACTCAGTCCCAGTTGGTGACCTGTTGAGGAAAGATTAGGAAGTGTGGTCTTGTTAGAGGAGGTGTGTCACTGGGAGTGGGCTTTGAGATTTCAAAAGCACATGCCAGGTCCAGTTGCTTTCCAGCTGCCTGCTGCCTGCAGTTCAGAGTGTGAGCGCTCATCTTCTACTCCAGTGTAATGCCTGCCTGCCAGTTTTCCTCCCATTATAAAAATGAACTAACCCTCTGAAACTGTAAGCAAACCATCAATCAAATGCATTCTTTTATAAGTTGCCTTGGTCATGGTGTTTCATCACAGCACTAGAAAAGAAACTAAGACATTGGCTGTCTTTTTCTCTTGATTGTAGGTTTAGTCATAATAACCCCTATTATGTATAGCCTCAAATATTCATCCTATGTAAATGAACCTTTCTAGCTAGTTATTTCATTCCATTAACATTGTAATTGCATGTATCAATTTTCTCATTCACCCTCTGCATTTTACATTACCCTTGATTAGAGAGTAAGACTCATGGTTAAGGTATACCATGTGATATGATTACCTAGTATGCCTGCCTTTGATGTAAAGATGAATGAAGCAAGAAGAAAACTTTGCAACTCAGCTCCACAGAAGATTCCACTGCTTAACTTTTTTTTACAGATATAATATTTGGGCTTAAAGAAGGTCTCATAAGGGCTGGAGAGTGCTCAGAGGTTAAGAGCACTGACTGCTCTCCAGAGGTCCTGAGTTCAATTCCCAGCAACCACATGGTGGCTCACAACCATCTGTAATGGGATCTGATGCTCTCTTCTGGTGTATGTGAAGACAGCTACAGTGTACTTGTATATGATAAATAAATAAATCTTAAAAGAAAAGAAGGTCTCATAAAACAGAGAAGATCCCTCAACTTAAACAACATTATCTATATGCTCTTTGACATATTCTGCTGTTCATAATAAGATTTTCACATTGTTAAGTTAGCAGAATAGCCACACTGGCAAAAGTAATCTCCAAGGGATTAGATGGTCTGAACAAAGGGATGAGTAACTCTATTCTATGAAAATATGAAAGCAAACTCTAGCAACATTGTTCTGATGTTCTTTACAGTTTAAGATATAAAAGAGAGCTGTAGTGTTTTAGTCAGTTATCAGTGTAACCAGCTCAAATGTATGCATCTTACTGGTGCATTGAGCTTATTTAGCAACAAGCAAAAGACATGTGACTCAAAAGTTGATGGCTGAGGTTATTTTTCAAGACTCAAAATAGACAGCATGCTTAAGAAGAACATCTTGGACAGGAAGAGATTTACAATAGAAAGTTGTTAATTTTAATATCCCAGGAAAGGAGATTCAGACATGGTTACGTGGTCCAAAGTAAGTTTCTGCTGTTTAATGGGAGGGCACAGGCATCAACACATCCAGAAGGATATAATCAGAATTGGTGGTTGTTTTTTTTTTTCTTTCTAGTTTTAGATGTAGAATAGCAAGTATCCTTCAGTGGTAAGGACAGATGCATCTTTCTATTAACTTTCTTCTTTATGATTTGACATTTCCTGAATATACTTCTGATTATGACTTCACATTCCTACAAGGTAACAAGAACATTTTGATCTCCCTGATTGCTATTAATAATCATCATTTGTTTTGAAGACAGCATCTTAAGTACTTGATTAACATAAGTTTATGCAAGGCAGAATATTTGTTCTTAGGCCTCCTAAGCAGATATGGGCTAAGAAAACTAAAAATCAGACTTTCAGCCTCTTACCATGGAGGTTCAACTAATTTCCCCAGAGTCTTTCTCTGAGCTTACTCAGTTCATGTGTTGACACCACTGTCACAGGAAATCTATAACCACAAACTTTACCTGGGACGGTATCTATATGACAAACTGCCTGCCCAGAAGAAGGACGCTCAGAATATTAGAAGGAAAGAGTTTACTTTTCTGTGTCTCTGTAGAGTGGGGAGATATAAAGGTTTACTTGTGTTTTCCTTATTGTTTTTCTAAGACATGGATTAGAGAAATGACCCAAAGAGGGTAGTCTACAGTGGAAATATAGCCAAATTCTTCTATTCAGTATAAGAAAAACAAAGGAAGACAGCATGTTTGCCCCAAGAATACTGTAAAGAACAATTTGGAGCTGAGTGAAAGAACAGTACATGAGGGTCAATTTGTAGGGGTCAGTTTTTCATTTTTGATATTTTTATCGATATTAAATCTTCTTTTTGTTTCCCAAATAAATATCTATAATGGGATTTGAGCAACTCTATCCACCCACCCTTGGTTTTGCATTTCCTTTGGGCACAACTGATACAGTAATAACTACAAACTCTTACACAGATGTTCAAAATGCAGAATAAGTGTGCATCATTAAGAAGCAGTAATACTTACCATGGGTATAGAGACATCTGTGATATACCAGATATTAGGTTTCCATTTTAATAACCCTTTGCCTCTTGGAAGAAATGTTTTTCCAAATATAAAATAAATAGCAGCATTTATGTAAGTTCATTACCTTGACTACCCCCCCAATAGTGCTGCAGTACGATAGCTCCTATTTTAAAATTAAGATTCTTTTTCTGATCTTTGTGTCACAATGCTCACCTCCAGTAAAGGATATTATATTCTTATTCTTTCTCAGTTAGGAGATCATAGAACCTACCGTACTTAGAATTTGCTGTACTTAGGAAAGCATGTGTGAAAAACTTCACATCTTTTCTGGGACAATGATCTTCTTTAATATTCTCACCTGAATCTGAAAGAGTCATTTGAATGTGTCTTTCTACTATTTAGTCCCCAAATAAACTCACACTTCTCCTTGTAGATTTCAAAGGTGCTACTTAAATCAAGTACAGTTTTACTGTATGGGATATATATGTATATAAAAATATTTAAATGTACATTTAAATGGGTGATATGTATACATATAGGAGCAAAGTATATAAATACTGAATAATAATAATTAGCACATAGTTTTCACCAGTTGTTTTCTTTCTCATAAATTTGCTAATTTGTGTAACCTAAAGGCTACCTACATTTGCTATCTGTTAAGTACAAATGGACTTCTTATAAACGTAAAACTTACACAACTAATATGTTAGTCTTGATTCTATAAATACTAAATAAAATATTGTATGTTATTAACTTGTCTTATTCCCTATATTAGAAAATGAATAATTTTAGTTCAAAGTGTGAAGAATCAAATTTTCCCAAGACAAAATATTGGAATATTTTCTTATGAGAAATATGAATATGTATTTATTCATCAGCTGCTAAATTGAATTGATAATTATCTCTAATATTATACTAACAAAAGTGAGTCTTTTTGTTTTTAGGATACATTGGCATTGATTAAAAGAAGTTTGCATACTCAATTTATTCACATTGCTTTATTTGCTATTGTTATTGTTGGTGGGACTGTTCAATTCACAAAAGTCTTTCAAGTCATCATTTCCTTCCATTTAACCAGTGAGATAATAATGTTGAAAGAAGCATTTTTACAAACTGGACATATACCCTGTTTATTTTCTCTAAACTTTGCACTCCATAAAATCCACTTTCAAACCTTTCTCAATATTATACAAAAATATTCTTAGGCAAGTAATAAATGTTGTTTTGAACATCCAAGCTTTTAAATTTTAAGCAGTCACACCAAAGTTATCATTAATTCCTAATCTCAACATAGGATATCTTGTGCTTATACAAACTGCTGTTTTTATCTGCTCATAGATATTCTTTACATGAATCTAGCAAGTATACTTCTTGATTATATCCTAAATTATATAAAAATATAATCAGTGCAGAACTTGCCTATTTCTAAACAATGTTCTTCAACCATCCCCATCTACATTTTTATGCACACACATACACACACATGTGTGTGCGTTTTTCTTGTTGAAAAAAATAAAGGCAAGTGCGATCAAATTACAAAATTGCTATCTCTAGTGCTAACATATGTAACATTCATATTTAGTGACAGATTTCCTTCACTCTTAAAAGTAAAAGTCTGAATGCAAAGTATGCTATATTTGTTATAGTCAGCTATGCAGTATTATCTACAAACCATAGCTGTCTTTAGAGATAGCAGCATAAAAATCCATATCTCCAATGCTACCTCAGGAGAAATCCCTGTTATCCCCTTTCTTTGATTTTTCACCCTGTCCAGCATTCTTGTGAAGATACACAGTGAGTTATTCAGATGCCAGGTTTGAAGAGAACTATGAATAAAGGTTACTTCCTGGTGCAGAATATTTAAAGTGTAGCTGTGAATTTATTTAATTCTATTGTGTTTCTATTTCATATCAGCAAGGGTATTCAATCTGTAAGGAACACAGCTTAAAATAAAAATTGTATCAGTAATCATATTCCTAAGGTTAGCCTTTGCTGAAGACATGTTATTTACTATGGATATAATTTAAATGGAATCTGAAAAAATAAGTTATTTTACAGCCATAAGAAAATAAATTTGATGGAAAGATAGGAAACTCATGGCAATAACTTTGGTGCTTGCATGGATTTTTCTTGTGATACTTGCTGAGTGCAATACATTCTTCAATTTTTATAAATAAATAATTCAGGGACAGCATGCAAGGGGATGTGTGGGAAATAGAAAAATCACAGAATTTTATAGGGAAAGCAAAATGAGCTGACTACCCTTTAAGATAAAATGCAAGTTCATAAAGAAATATTGATTGAATAGAAAAGCAGAAACTAATCTTTAGCCTGTACAAAAATAATTGCTTAGTAATTTCCTGATGGAGTGCATCAACTTGTAAACTCCTAGCTGATGTTTAAGGTAGCATGTATATTAAAAATATTTATTCTGCATGATACTAATTTTAGTTGTATACATTGTACATATGCATACACTATTTTAAATACTAAAAGCTTACCATCGTCACAGTTGGATGTTCTGAACTACTGAAGTCCAAAATACATTGTGAAGATAAATTGATATATTTTCTATTTCAGTTTAGTGTATGACTATCAAAAGCTCTATTGCACCTAATGAAATTTACTGTGGATTATTTTTTTAAATATTCTAATATAAATTTTAGGTGTTAATAAGGCCTACAGTAACTGTGGAAGTCACTAGAATTTGAATGGCATTTTTCCAACTTCAAGAACCACATTTTAGAGTCTTTGATTTGGCAATTTCATGACGAATTACAAGAGTATTTATAGCTGGGCAGTGGTGGTGAATGACTTTTATTCCAGCACTTGGGAGGCAGAGGCAGGCGGATATCTGTGAGTTTGAGGCCAACTTGGTCTGTGAAGCTAGTTCCAGGACAGTCAGGGCTACACAAAGAAATAATGAGAAATTCTATCTTAAGAAAGAAAGAAAGAAAGGAAGAAAGAAAGAAAGAAAGAAAGAAAGGAAGGAAGAAAGAAAGAAATTAAAAAAGGAAACTATCCTGAAATATTAAGGGTTACATATCTTTGAAATACTAACTCAGAATCAGAGATCTAATTTGTTTATAAAAATATTGCATCAAGCAATGCATTTTTCTTTACACCTAAAAACACACAACTTCAATAGTAGTGTAAGGCATCAAGATCAAAATAAGTCCAATGAGTGTCTGCATTAGAGTAAGTCTGTCAATATCCAGGCATGGATAAAGAAGGGGCTCAGAGTCTTATCACTTACTGCTGAACCAGTTACTACAAATTCATGGGAAAAGGTGACTTCAGTTGTGTATATACTGGTGACTCTACCAGTCTCCAAAGGATACTCTCAATGCAATGTTCACACAGTTGGCCCCACTTAAACTATATGAGTCACAAAACCAATCCAAAAGTCGTGAGTCTGAGAAGGAAACTAGTAGGGAGGAAGCTAGAGTTTAGGAAGGAGGGTGATAAGAGAGGGTGAGGGAAGAATAACCAAAATGAATTATATATATTATCAAAGAACTAACTAATTAAGTAATAAAAAGTGTATGCATGTGAGATATTGTAGATAGAAACATAGTTCTCGTTTTGTGATTTCAGGAAATAGAGCACAATGTGTAAAATTTACCCCTATCTTTTGCTTCTGAAAATAATCAGAAATTTTATTCTTTTGTACCCATTTTGGCAGAGATTTAGATAATTCATCAAAAATGTTTCCTACAACTACTATAGTACAACAAAATATGAACAATATTAAATAAGTCAATCTAGTGAGATAACTGATACTACATTGCCAGAACAAGTGGCTGAATGTTGAAATAAAGAATATGAACAGTTTGTTCATGTTCTGTGGGTTATTATTCTGCTGAAATGGTATTAAGATCCTACATTCAATGGGGTTGTCCTTAGCTGTGACTCAGCTTTGTAGATATGGAACTTGAAGAGGCCATCATCTGTAAACTGGCAGGAACTTCAATTGAACAAGATGGTCACTAACTCAATCCACAAAACTTTCTACCCAAAATGTAGCCTGTCTACAAGAAATGCAGGGACAGGGGATGGAGCAGAGACTGAGGGGATGGCCAACCAATAACTGTCCCAACTAGTGACCCATCCTGCACGGAGCCATATTGGATTTGGGCCTAGCTGCTTTTGGAACTGCATGGTTCACAGTGACTAGGTAACTCTGGGCTGTTTGGCCACAGAGACTCACCCCTAAGATGATGGCCTTAAGTCTTAAAAGTGTTGGATGAAAGCCTCTCCCATGAATTTAAGCCACAGGAAGATAACATTCAAGGGATGCCTCAGCTCCCTTAGCAGATACCTGTTACCTCCTGAATCAACACCCAGTGTCTCCACCGCCTGACCTCATAGTCTACCGCCTGACCTCTTTGCCTCCAGCTATCACTACCTATATCCGCACCTCCCCCTCCTCTGTGTTTCACAAAGGATACTCCCCCTACCTGAAAGCCTTAAAAGCTGTAACATTCACCCCAATAAATGAGACCTTGACAACAGAATCTTGCTTGGTCTCCTTCTTCTCTTCACCCCCATTTTGGCCCACAGGTAGAAAGCCTCTTCGGGACCCTGAATAACTGGGTCCCCGCTGGCGGGGATACCATCCCATGCACAAGCACCAATCCCTGACACTTTTAATGATACTCTGGTATGCTTGCAGACAGGAATCTAGCATGGCTGTTCTCTGAAAGGCTTCACCCAGCAGCTGACTCAGATGGTTATAGAGACCTACAGCCAAGCAGTGGATGGAGCTTGGACACTCTTTATGGAAGAGATGGGGAAGGGATGTGACCCAGAAGAGGATAGGAACTCCACAAGAAGACCAATTGAGTCAATTAACCTGGATTCTTGAGGCTCTCAGAGGCCGACCTACAAACCAAAGAACACACATGGGCTAGAACTCACTCTCCACTCCACACACACATATGTAGTGGATGTACAGCTTGGTTTTCTTGTAGGTCTAAAACAACTGGAGCAGAGGCTATCGCAAAAGCTGTTGCCTCTATGTAGGCTGTGTTTTACTAGCTGATCTGGCCTCAGGTGGAGAGGACGTGCCTAGCTCTGCAGAGACCTCAAGTGCAAGAGGGTATGCCCAGGCAGGGGTGCATACCCTCTCAGATAATTGGAGGGGGATGGGGGAAGGATTGTGGGAGGAGGTAACTGGGGGGGAGGCAGTGAGCAGAATATAAAGTGAAAAAGTAAAATAGTAATAATAAAATAAATAAATTTATTTTAAATTTCAAAGAAGAAAAGATCCTACATGCAACTAATCACCTCACATAGAAAGTAGCAAATATACTGAAACTGGATAAGTATACTTTTATATTTTATGGCACCCGCTAAAACAGCAGTCGCTCAGATTATATGATCTAAATATCCAGAGGTAATAAGTGGCATATGTCTGAGTTCCCAGTGGCTGTGATGGTGCTCAAGGAGAATCTTCTCTGTGTGTTCCAATTTTAGTTTATGTGCTGCTGACGCAAGCACAAGGAGAATCTTTAATGTAAGGACTTACTGCGATGTGGCAAATAAATAAATAATTAAAATAAATGAATAAATAAATTTTTCTCGAGTTCAATTATTTTGAGATTGAGTCAGATATCTATCAATGCTTGAACACATTCTATAAGTTATTCCCCCCCCCATCCTCCCTTCTCTCTAGTCTCACACGGAATTCAGGAGCTCATTTGCTCATTATTGTGAATGGTAGGGTTACAGGCATGAGAGAGTAGGCACAGTTTGTCAAGTTATGCTTGTGCTAAAGAACAAGTGGAAAGTGGAAGTTTTCTTGTAGAGGTAATTTATTGAATAAATCATCATCTTGAGGGAAAATTGGTGATTAAATAATTTAACAAATTAGATATTTATATGTCTAATTAGATATTTATATGTTTCAGGATTCCTGTCGAGTTGCACTTTTTTCTTTATAGATAAAATAGCTGATAATATGTATGTATTCCTTTGTAAGAAAGGTTTGTTTTAAAAACACAACTGCTAACTAGTTTATGTTTTCTGCTAAATGACACAATTACTTTTTGAAGCCATATATTTGATTTCAGTGCTGGACTTTTTTTTTTTTTTTTTGGTTTTCACTTTGTTTTTCTCTTCCAATATTGTGAAATATGTATAATTTTGTAGTGTTAATATTTTTCCTCAGAAATTTGAATATTACATTTTGGGGGGAATTATTCCAAGAGGACAACCCAGGCCAGGATGCTACCTATCTGCTGCAATTCTTAATTTTACATTCCAAAGCACTTGTAAGAGAAAGGACACATACAACAGTGTTTCTCAGGAGGGATTGATGGCTCTCTGCTTCACAATGGCCTGGGAAACCTATTATAGTACATTTTGATACTATTTACATCTTACTAGGTTCAGGGTAGATTGCCACTTAGAAATATTTCATGCTGAAGTTTGAATCCAGGGCCTTTATAACTCTGCCCTCTGAGCTATACAGCCATTCTTGAATTTTTACATCTCAAGATGTTTCCAGGGTACTCTTCTAGAGACAAAACTTTGAGATCCGCTGATGTGAGTTGTACAGTTTGCAATTTTGGTTAATCTCTACAGAGTATTCTCTGCAGAGTTCACTGAGAAAACACAAATATTAATAACAAACTCAGTGGCTAGTTGCTTCTAGATTTCTGACATTTGCTGATATTTTTCAACCTCAGGTTATTCTAAACATATCCAGGGTTTGAAGCATTTATTACTATTAAGCTTCGTGTTATAAAAGTACAACTTCTTCACTCATAAATTCTATGTGTCACAGTATGCCAAAATCACTATTTGTATTCATATTCACTGTTTCTAAGGACTGTTTCCTTTACTGAAGCCAGTCATTAATGTTCATAAGTTTATAATTTTCTGGATTTTTTATGAAAATTTTTATACATTCTGTTCTCTTTGTTATGGGGAATTTTGTCTTTTCTCGGTGTTTTTTTTTTTTTTTCTATCTTCTTTGGCTAAAGGAAAACCAACTTCCATATGTGTTTGTCAAATGAGCAAGTCATTTGATATTTGCCGTATAGCACCTTTCCTAGATTCCTATTTATATATGCTTCAGTTTATTCGTGTATCATTGTACCATATAAGCAAAATCATAAAGATTATCCATAAAGTCTCAAGTTTGATTTTTAACTTAGATTTTTGAAGTCTTGTGAAATCTTAAGTCCAATGTATAACTGTTCAAACATAAGTCTTCTGTTGTGCAAATCAAAATGAACTGACATAAGGATGATTTTAAAAAAAAATCCTAGTTTGGCCAACCTATTGGCTAAGCAATCAGCAAGATTGCAGTGATCACTATTATCTGGAACTGGATCTTGCTCTCTTATATACAAAATAGGATTCTACATTACACATGACTACCTTGTAAGAGATTTGTTCAAATAGCTCCTAGAGGCCATATGTGAATAATATAAAGCTCACAGCAATAAGTGATTGGGTCATTGGTATCATAGTTTTCTAAATATTTGCCATATTTTTCATTTTAATTTTGTTGTTAAAGGTGCATCCAACATGAATTAAGAATTTTCTAAAAGTAAAATGTTCTCTTTGTTTTAATCATGTAACTTCCATCAATAAGATGAGTATAATAGAAAATTCCAGAAAAAAAGTATGTATCCTTTTGAAGTACGTAAATTATAAAACAGATTGTTTAACTATAGAGGATTCAACTGATATTTTGAATAAATATTATATTCTGGGATTTGTGATTTAACAGATGCTATTAAAGTTAGACAATGCCAAGTAATCCTGATGGGATTTTACACTTTCAGTAGAAGTTATTTCCTCACATTTAAAAATCCTACTGAGAGCTGGGCAGTGGTGGCCCAGGGAGGTAGAGGCAGGAGGATCTTTCTGAGATTGAGCCCAGCCTGGTCAACAGAACAAGTTCCAGTCAGCTAGGGCTATACAGAGAAACTGTTTCAAACCCCCTATTCCAAAAAAGGGAAAATTAAAAAATAAAAAGATGAGATGAGGTAGAAATGACTGTATGAAAAATTCAATATGTTAATTTCTTTGACGTGTAACTTAAAGTAACCTTACAGAGTGCTTTGAAACTATTACTTTAAATCTTCGTGATTTATCTGTGCTTCATTGGTGAGAAATGTTTCTTAAACAGCTGTCTGCCTATGGTAGGAATCCTGCATGAGTAGCTAATTCATGCTGAAGAGGTTCATGACTGCTTCTTTTTGATGGAATGATTTACCATCATTCCATAACCCCACCCCTACGTCTGATAAGGAAATAATAAGGTTATTTATCTTCAACTAAAAAAAAAAGTATGACTTAAGACATTTCCTTTTTGGGACGACTATGCATTAAAAGTGGAAAACAAGATGCTTCAAGTGACCTTGTTCACTGTAAAATATTTTCAGAGGGGACAATATGTTAAGATCATCATGTCGGTAGCACCTTCAAAAGAAAACACCCAGAAGAAAGGAAGCCAGCAAAGGACTGACATTTTCTTATTCTTTTCATTTCTGTTTCTCAAAGGAAATGTGGATTTTTACCTTGAAAAGACCATTCATGTGGTAATGATAAAGTGCTTGAATTAGTGATTCAAATCTCTTCAAATCCAACAGTAAAGGATAAAGCAGGAATGCAAATCGACTTGTTTTTTTTTTCTTTTTTTCCCCAACCGTCTGGGGCGTTTTTTAAATTTCTCCTCACAACCACAGGAATTAGGCCTAAGAATTACTAGCTTAAACAACATAAAAAGAAAGAGAAGGAAAAGTATAACAAGAGTTATTAAATTAACAAGCATACTTACATATGTTCCAACAACACATTATTTAATTTATTGTCATCTATGATCAGATAGAAATCAGAAGAAACATTTGTAGCTTAATAAATAATTTAATTTCTTGAATTTCTATGTAACATATAAATTTATTTTTACAGGATATATAGAGAGCATACTCATAGAGAGCAACAGACTTATGAAACGACTATAAAACACAAATTATAAGTCGAGGTTAAAATTTCTCATTTGTACACTTGTATTTGTCTATTTTCCTATTGCTAGTCAAAGCAAAACCAAATATATAATTGTAAGTATTCTAAGAAAAAGAGGAGCGCCCCCATCACCTACTCATGAGTCACCTACATCCTAGATTATACAAAGTCAAAAGAGGGTGAGCAAAACTCAAGAGAAGTACTATGTAAAATGCACTTGTACTGACTGTGAACAGATCTGAGAGTGTCTGAGTTTAAAATACAACTTGAACGCCAGCAGAGGAAAATGATTACATCCACTTTCCTATTTGGGTTCCCTCAAATTCTGAAGATGTAAAAGTTGTAATTAAATAGCAGATTATATGAACACATCTCCACTACTTTGGTGGAAAGAATAGACTAAGGATTGTTGTTAACAGGAGCATATACTGCAAGCAGTATAGAAAACTGCCCATTATGCTAACATTAAGATTCCATCCTTCCAATTGATATTAACCTAAAACACATCTGATCTCCCAAAATTTAACCTCTCGTTGACTAGTAAAGATAGATCCATATTACTTTGCCACATATTCATGCACTATGTAATAAGGTCATTTCACATTAACTCTTTTTTTAATGACACAGCATGCCTTTTGAAAGGTAACATTTAGATTATGAAGATTGAAATTTACAACATCGATATTACACTTAGTACTCTGAAGTTCATGGGCAGGTTTTTTTTTAGTTTGTTTTTTGGTAGTAGAGGGAACACAGCATAGTAATTTTTTAGAGTGTTTCCTTGTGTTAAAAAGAGAAAAATTTCAATTTTATGAACACTGGGGGATACATAAATGAAAGCAGTAAATAGAAAAATAAAAGTAACTTTACTTACTTTAATGAAGGTTTCAGAAGCAATGAGTTTGTCAGTGAACGCAGAGGCTATTAGAGAAAAATTTGCTAATGAACAGAAGGAAT
Organism: Rattus norvegicus; assembly: GCF_021556685.1. Taxonomy (NCBI): domain Eukaryota; kingdom Metazoa; phylum Chordata; class Mammalia; order Rodentia; family Muridae; genus Rattus; species Rattus norvegicus. The sequence goes on from NC_141554.1 coordinate 59,222,506, forward strand.
TTACACATATATATTTATAAAACCATATATATCTTATAAATATATATATATGCCTATCTTATCTGTAATTGAGAAACATTTTATGTTCTGAGACTGTAAAAAAGATATAATACTGAATGGAAAATTAAACTTGATCTCCTTTTTTTCTCTTAAGATATATTTTATGGATGAAACCAAAATCTGACTATGATAGGGCACATCAAATTAAGATTAGAATTAACTCTCCTGCTTTTTCTCCTCCTCCTTTTGCTTATTTAAGTCAGATTGTTATAACTCCTTCTGACAGTCTTTCATTCTCTTATCATAGAACATAGGTTTTCACTCTGCAATGAACCAAAAGAAATAACTGCAACTTTCAATTACTACCACCTCACGTTTCAAAATTCTGTATATTGTTCCAAGGTCACATTGAAATTCATGAAAGTAGCAATATTGAAATCAGTGAAAGTAAAGTCCTTAACAAAATCTAAAAGTTTTCATAGTAAAGCTGGTTTCTTTTAGAAAAATACATCGAATTGTTATTTCTTCTCTTTCTCTACTATTTGAATTTTTTGGCACACATTGTGATTAAAAACAAAAAGAATTAATGAAGGATGTCATACTTGCAAAATTATGACTTTGCATATTCTGTTTTAAAGGAGTTTAAATTAAACTAATAATAATGGAGAGATTCCTCATTTATTTGGTTGTAAATTACTTCTTATTGTTAAATTTTTCTTCACACCAATTCTCTAGTAAAGTCAGGTCATTTTGGATGAGCAGTTATCTTTGTTTAAAAAAAAAGCAAAAGTCACCCTTAAATTTTCATGAATGAAAATTAAAAAAATAAAACCAAAGACACAATAATGCCTTCGAGATGTGTGAATGTATATTAATATTAGCATATGAGACTGTCCTCTGAATCTAAGTATCTATGGCTTTCTCCTTGGATGCTGGATGTCTGGAGACTCACACCCAAGAAAACAGATTTATTTGTTTTGTTATTTCCTTTCATTTATTTTGTAGAGCCACAATATCCCTGAAACTCAAGGTTAAGGCCTATTAATAAGGATAATTGAAACTGTTGGCTACTTTCTTAGTTCAGAATAACCAGGTGGGAAAGATCCACAATAAGGCAAGAAATAACCTCTGCTTCCATTGACAAAACTTTCTTCTGTTATTAAGAGGTACATTGTGATTTATTTTTAATAACCATATGTATGTTTGGAAAAAATTTCCAGAATAGGGAATAGGAATCTATAGTGTGATATCTAAGCTATTTAATATTTTGCCTCTATTTTTCATCAGCTATAGCAGTCATGGGATGAATGGTCAAACAAATTGAGATCAGAGACAAAACGACATTTTCCTCTTCTGTTTATGTGTATTCTCTTAGTTCCATTCAGTTATTTCACTTGTGTGATATTTTTGTTATCTTTAGAATTTCAATAAGATTTCTTGTGGGACTAATGTATACACTGAAGCTAATAAAGAAGAAATTGCTGGTTTTGGTGTATATGCCTAAAATCCCAGCAGTCAAGAAGCTGAGGCAGGAGAATCAAGAGGTTGAAGCCAGCCCAGCCTGAATCCTATCTCAAAAACAAGATAAACAAAACAACAAATAAAAAGAAGAAAATAAACACAAGATTAAACTCTTCTTTAAAAGGAGAGCTAGGGTACCATTCCAGAATCAGAAAATAGCTTATAATGTACAAATAAATGTTTTCCTAGAAATAGTAATCTCAATTCACATAAATAGTATCTGAAAAGTTAATGACTATTCTAGGATAAACAAAGCATACTTAGAGTTTAGGAATTGGCTCTTAGTTAATATTTCCTCTTGTTATAAAATATGTATTATATTAACAATGAAATATGGAAGAAACCAGCATCTACATATTTAAGATTAAGTTGATAGAGTCCAAATACATATAGTATGAGGAAAATAATAATCACAATATGATTGACTGAACAATCAGATGCTTAACTATAGAAATATAAGTTCAGATCTCATCACGTCTTGAATTTTATAGACTTCATTTAAACTTAAATCAGCTGGTAACACAACATACAAAGGTCTTCTCTGCCCGTCGAAGACCAAAGGGATGGGATACAAATTAAATAATCAAAGATTTGAGCATCAGAATAAAGACTAAGATGCTCAGAAGCAGCAAGTTGAGGTTACACTAATGAACCAAATGGACTTTGAATCCATAATGTATCATTCAGAGCTCAGGCGGTGATTGATGAAAAACAGGCAATACCAAATATCACACATGTCCAAGTCTGGAAGTCCATTCTTCCCCCCAGCTTGGCTAACACATTCACATTTTCAAATGTGTTTTTATAGCTAGAATAATCTTATCCCCCAGAACCCCAAACAAACAGAAAGAGAAGGATGAAACCTAAGCACTAGGGAAATACATATTTTTTTTCTTCATTTTATTGAGTTCTCACAGAACTTCTGTTACACATAGAACACGTGAAACCATGAGTTCCCTTATCTGGTTCTCATGTGGAGCTGATAGAGGAATAGAAACTTGGGAGGAATGTTTCTAAAGCTATAAATAGCTTCCTTTGCATTTATTTCATTTGTAAATATAACAAAGCATTGGAGGAAAAAAAGTTTCTTACGTTGTGAGAGTATCAAATATTACCCATCAATCCCTGAATCATGCTATTCAAAGTGCTTAAATCTACACTAAAAATAGAACAAAAAATGTACTCCCAATGCAGCTAAATTAATACCTATGGATGCCTAAAATATGACTGTGGTCTGATTACTTCCTCTACATTTATTCCACACACCCATCGTGCACTTAAAAAATAAAAAAAAAAAAATAAACAAAGAAATAAATCAGGCCATTGCCACATTTACACTCTTCTGAGTACTGGGGGAGTTTGGAATCCAGTCCAATGACAAGTGTCCATAGTACAAAGTAAACAATGGCCTTCTCCGTTTCTGAAAATAACCCAGTGTGCAAAGCTGACCTTAAAGTTTTATTTGTCCTTGAAGCTTCAGTTCTGGTTTTTGAAAATGTGACACAGAACCAAGGGGAGCACAAGAATAAAGACGTACTGTAGAGAAGACCCAGGCAAGTTGTCGGGGAAGTCAACATTTTTTAAGCAAATAAAAATCAATGCACATCCCAAGGCTCCTTTGCCTTGTCACACAGACACTGAGACCTTTGCATTGTTACAAAATGTTTGTACTTGTTTCACCTACATTCATAGTTCTAGTTTGTTTTCCCCAGTGAACTCTATTGTGATTTATACTTTTATGTCTATGTGGCCCACTCACACCTTAGCCTTGTGCCCCAAACTCTAGAATTATTTTCTCACTGTATGGTGTGGCAGGAATTAAGCAAAGACAGAGTAGTCACTACATGAACCCACAAATGATGACTGAGCAGGAATTTCCCATGATGAATCACTAAAGTAAGATCTATAAAGCTTAAGGACTATTATCAATGGTTTTGTCACGTCGATTTTTTTTTTAAAGAAAACTAAAAGCTACATAGGTAACATTGTCCTTTTAACAATTCTGCCTTTTGCAGGATCTTTCGTGATTGATTGAGCATCATAGTTAACATGACAAGGAATTAGCTGCTTATGTGATTGATTTCCAACATAAAGCTAGATAGTAAGTGACAAATTTCCTGGGAGCATCAACTTTCTGTTTCTGAAAGATAGAATCATATAGTTAAAATTAAATTAATTTCTATACAAAAATTAAGTATTTTAAGTATTTTCTGATCTAATTTAAAACTATTTTGTGTAAATAATGTTTATTTTGAAAGTAGTAGTTTGTGTTGTTATTCATACATTTGACCTCCTGAGATATTATTTAAACAACTTTGATATTAATAAATGCTGCTTATGTTCATAAACTGAAACCACTTAAGTTCTGAATGTAGCATTGAAAAGTAAATACAAGTCAGTTAACATTTAAGTACAAGGGGACCCCACAATAAGTTTCACAGATTTTTTTTCTGACTCTTTAGAAGATAACATTTTGTATAATACAAGGTAACAAAACATATTTGATGACACATCCTGTTCTTCCCTTTGGTTTGGAAGCTTTCAATGTAAATTTCACTTTTACTTGCCTTGATTCACCTATCTGAGTTAACTTGCCTGGTATTTGCACATAATCTCATTTGCAGAAAAATTAATTATAGAGGGAAAAGAGGAAGTAGATTATCAAACAAAAACAGCCACAAACACATTCATGCCTTTCCAGGAAGTGATCAAATATAGGGCTTTTTTTTTCAGTTTTGTATTTTTGTGTGTTTTTTTCTTTGTTTTGTTTTGTTTTGCTGTTTTATATATATATTTATATTTATATTTATATATATATAAGGGTACATCAACTCATTTTTAAAAAACGGAAACAACACTCTCCCCATTTTCATGCCCTTGATCTTCACTCTGCCGTGAGCACTCTGTAGTGGTCACTGTTGAATGACTAGCACAACTTTGGGTCTAGAGTGTATTCTGAAGAGCAGTGAATTAAATGTTAAGACAGTTAGACCTACCCCTACCCCCTGCAGAGTTTACACATCATGCTGCCATTAGAAGGGTAGAGGTGGGGAATGAGGTGGGGACAAGGAAGAGATTTCAGGGCTCTGACTGGCAGGGCCCTCCTATGAACAGATCTTCTTCTCTCTTTCTCTCTCTCTTTTGTTCCCAAACGGCAATGCAAGGCTGGCGTTCAGTCGCACTGCTTTCTGAAGGCCCATATGGCCAAGCTGGTCCTAGGAAGAACCTGAGAGAGGATCCGGTGCTCCTTGTCCCATCAGATAGATTTGTCCAAGCACCCCAAGGAAATGTTAAAAGCAAAATAAAATTTTAAAAGAAAATTAAAAACTCATTCTAAAACTAAATTAGTGAAGGAAAAAAGGGAGGGAGTTTCTATCTATACATCAGTCTCTTCTTTAAAAAAAATGTAAATTTACAAATCCAATGACATACAAAACAAAGTCAAAAAGATGTAATGGTAAGAGACATGGTAAAACAGGAAAACACTGATGCTACAAAGAAATTCCAAAAAATATATGTACAAGACCCTGTTTTTCCTCGTGTTCTAGAGATTGTAATGCATGTTTTTAACAGCAGCAGTCGAGGATTGAGTTCCAGGCACTGGACTGCAGATTCCTTTCAAACTCCCAGGAACGGGATGTCCTTTGCTTTTCTGTTACCAAATCACACTGGATATACTGGTTTCCCTTGGCAACAACGGCAGGATGGCACTGTTTGTGTGGGCTTCATCTGGATTCGGCTCCCTGCTTGACTTTGTCTGTGGCCGCTGCCCATTGATGAGTGTCATAGGGATGTTACAGTAGGTATGCTGATTTCCTATGGAGGTAAGTGGCAGGGTGCCCGTAGGAGGTACGTCGTACTCATAGCTTCGATAGTAGTGTTTCTGACGCATTTGTGAATGGTAGGTGTTGTGAAAGGTAGAACGGAGATCTGGATGGGCAGTGGCTAGAGCTGTGGAGGTGGCCGCAGCCATTGAAATGGCCGAGACAGTCTGCAGCTCCCCAAAAGGCCCCTGCTCACTAACATCTAACGCCTGCTCATGTGTAATGGGTTCTATCCTCTTAAAAGGCATTTCGTACTGTAAACGCTTCCAGAACTTCGAGTTCAACTTGTTGCATTTTGGTCCATGCCATTTAATAACGGTCAGAAGCTTGATGGTATGCTTGAGGGCCTCCACCTCCTGGTAGTTCATAATTCCTCGGAGTTCGCTGCATTCGATCAGTATCACTTTGATTTCTCCAGTCACAAGCATGTTTCGAAGTCTCGTTTCCAGCTCAAAGATGCTCCAGCCCCTTCGGACTACATAATTTGGGGTCATGACAATAATCAGCCGCTTACTTTGATCTACGCATCTAGCCACATCTTCAATGTATGCTATAAAGAAAAAAGATAGATGGAGGTAAGTCAACTGATAAGAGCTCCAAAAGTCTCTATTAGTTTGGATCACATAGTAGTAAGAATTGTTTGTCAGTTAACACATTGTGAAGATGAAGCAATGAATTGGCACTTTGGACAGTTTTGGCCTCCATTGTAGAAATATCAGAGATACTTTTTCCAGATGGAAATATCTCATTTGATTTAAATAGGTATTAAGGACCATAAAATACAATGCTTTATAGAAAAATAAAGCATATGACATATAAAATATAAATTTCATCAAAAATGTTTCTTTTTATTTTTTATTGGATATTTTTTATTTATATTTCAAATGTTATTCTCTTTCCCAGTTTTCTGTCTTCTATGAGGGTGTTCCCCCTCCCCAACCACAAAAATTATTTCTTGAGACACTAAAATACTATGTATGTGACTACAAATACATACCAATTTACAACATACACATGCACACACAAATGAAATATACAAGAGAAACCATTAACTTACTTCCAGTTGGGATCAAATCTCTATCTGGTATAAACAACTTATATCCATAATGCTTTTCAAGCATATCAGGGAGGATTTCAAGGGCAAAACGTTCTTCTTCCCCAGTCTCTTGATTCCACTGGTCAGGATCCACTTTGGTATATGACAGATAGGCATCATAATCTTTGTTATCTGCCAAAAAAGTTAGCAAAGTAAGTTCTAGACTAGAAGCAATAAACTATTAACAATATTTACTTTTATTAAAAAATATTTTCAAACATTCTGATCCTAAAACCACAAAAGGAAGGCTGTATTAATTTTTATCTTGTGTTCAATAGCACCAACAATTCTGCAAGTAGCTTGGAAGTACAAAGTTACCTTCAATTATTTTGTTGTGATGAAAATAGTAGGAAAAATATTCAATGGCAAGAGTCATGAAGGAGTAAGGGCATGGAGCTTACTGCCAGAACTCATAAACTGGTAGCATCACCAGCAGGTTGAACTTCTGGCATTACCAACAAACAGGCAACAAACAAATGTAATGAGATGCCAATTTTCATAATATTTTAGACCCAGATAATAAGAAGTCTTTAGACATGTTTAGAAAAAGCTACATGTTTAGAAAATGGTGTGTGATTAATACATATACTGCATTAAACAACACTGCCTTCGGACATTTTTAAAGGAGGCTGTGATTATTTAATTTCAACTTTGATTTATAAAATAATTAAAAGTATAAAGATGATAAACATAGTGATAGGGCTTAAGAAAGCCTGTTTCTTATTCTGAGGTTTCAGTCATCAACTAAATATTGCCCACTACAAAGATGGAAAACAGCCAGTAGGAACTCTAATATTTTTCATTATCTCAAGTATAGTCATTAAATTACTCTTTGCATGGTTTGCATGGGATTCTCGCTATCATGTGTCACCAATGAAATGCAAACAAAATAAGAAACTCAACATTTAATCAGTTAAAAAAATGTATTCAACAGGTTTCTCCTTTTATAGTAACTGAAATAACTATTGTATTTACTGATTCATAAAAATAATTTTTACAGTAAAAAGAGCATTTATATTAAGTTAATTAAGTTAAGAAGTAAAAATATTGGGCTGGAGAGATGGCTCGGCTGTTAAGAGCACTGACTGCTCTTTCAGAGGTTCTGAGTTCAATTCCCAGCAACCACATGGTGGCTCACAACCACCTGTAATGGGATCCGATGCCTTCTTCTGGTACATCTGAAGACTGTGACAGTGTACTTATATGCATAAAATAAATAAATCTTAATAAAATAAAAATATTAACTTAAAATATTATTAAGAAGGTTTTCTCTGCCTAGCCCCAATTAGTAAATCTACAACATAATCTGTATACTCAAGGCTCAGGGAACAATACAAAAGAGGGGACTAAAAGATTTTAAGAGCCAGAAGACCAGGATACCTGATACAATATTGTTTCCAGTAGTCATTAACAGAGACATTTTTCCCATGAATTCTCAACAATAAGATTACCTAAACAAGACTTACATAGTGACTAGAAAAAAGAAAAACCAAACCAAAAACCATGACAGTGCTGATAGGAGAATTTCCCATGATTACATTAAGACTATATGGAATCAATGGCTGCTAAGAGAGGGATAATAAGTTTTTTCTAGGGATGAGACCACTGATAGGTTATACAATCCAAAGAGGTCAATCTTAAACACGTGTGTATATGAACAGCAGTAAATAAACTCAGTTGTGTGTGTATTTGTGAGTGTGTGTGTGTGTGTGTGTGTGTGTGTGTGTGTGTGTAGATAATAAAGACAAGACTTGAGAGAGAGTGGGAAACATGAGTCATTTAGAAGGTGGAGAGGGAGAGGTGGAAATGATGCTAATAAATTATTCAGGCAATAGTTCCAAAGCAAAACAAAATAAAACATATTGGATGTGGTGATGTGTGTGTATAGTCTAAGCTATTTGGGTGGTTGAAGAAGATCATTCAAGGTGAAGAGTTCAAGACAAACTTAAACATAACAGTGGCAGTGAGTACTGTCTCAAGAAACAAAACCAGTCCAAATGAAAACAGAGAGTCAACACTAAATATCATTAAATAACCTTCAGGAGAGAAAGAAAAGCTGAAATAAACCTGTTTAAGGTGCTGACAAGTACATCCTTCTCTTTAACACATCCGAGAATATTGGCTTAATATTGTGTAAGAAGATTAAGAAGCTGAGCAACTCATGGATTGTGATTTTAGAAAAACATATCTTTAAAAGTATAAGCTGACCTCTCTTTTTTAGATGAACATGGTATATTGAATTTGTCTAGGAAAGAGTTATACTGACAAGGGAAATGATTTGAGATTAAGAGCAGGATCTTTAATATCTATTGAGTAGTTGTCAGATGTTGTTGGCAGCTGTCTTTTTTATTACTCCCAAATATTTATAAGTAACATAAATGAAAGTGACAGAGCCCATTTTTCACAAAATGGGTTACTAAAATAAAACTGGGAGAGTCAAAGATGTACGGTTAGGAATAAGATAACTCAGAAAACTGATAACTACAAGTTGTCACTGATATAATTTGGGCCACATTTCTCTCCTTGGTCTCAGAAAATGTTTTGCATTCCTATACAACCTCACATCTCTAAGATATATTTTTTGATGTTAAAAATATTGTAGAACTTTATAAATAATTAAGGAATTCAGACATTAAGGTTATAAACTTATAATCTTACTATTTTGATCTTTGTGCTTTACTGAATCGCTGTTTAATGTTTTTCATTTGTTGGTGATCTTTAAGTGTAAACCAAGAAGTGTGCACATGCTAGTTAAATTCTCTACCTAGACTTAACTTGCCTTTAATTTCAATTCTGTTATGGTAGTCTGTGTAAAATATATTCTCCAATAAAGCAGCTTGAATTAAGCAATTCAACATTTTTATAAATTGGTCTAGATTACACATTTGCCATTTCATATATTTCCAGACTGTTTACCTATATGTTCTTAAAGATTTAAATGGAACACTAAATTACATAGTTTTTGAGACAGGACCCTTATCTACACACTGGGCTGTCCACAAATTTACCATTCTCTTACCTTAGCCTACTGAGTGCTAAGATAACATGCATATAATATGTGGCAATAATTAAAACATGGCTCTGGTTGCATGACTTAGAACTTGAAAGTACTTTCTCTGCAAGTTTCAGGACATAATTTCAAATCCTCAGAAGCTACATACAATCCAAACACAGTAGCAGCAATATCTAAAGTCTGAAGTTTCTGGGGTGATGGGAAGCTGAGACAAAAGAACCCTAGAAATTCCCAGGCCAGTTAGTCTTCATATACCAAGGAGAAAAACAACAAAGTTACCCCACCTCAAAGAGAGTAGAAAGAGAGGGTCAGCACAAGAGACTGTCTTGACCTCCAAATTGTGTATGGACTGTGTATATGTGAATTTACATTCACATACACACAAAGGTAAATTAAAAGGTAAAAATACAATATTTGTGATGTTTTATGATGAGAACAACAGCAGATGAGCTGAACTTCAATAACTTCTGAGTCACTTGAGATTTTAATTTCTTCTTTATGAAGGAGCCCCTTGGAGGCTAAGTGGTAGGGCACTTGTCCAGTATGTACAATGCCATAGGTTTGATTCCTCAGAATGGATAAAACATGAGAGAAAAACAACTTCTTGAAGCTCTTTAGTAGTAAATGTATCCTAACTATACAGCAAACTGGCTCTAGAGTCATTCAACAGATCTTAAAGTCCTTTCTCTGCAGCCTTAAGAAGGTAATAGCTAGCATAGTTGTTGGAAGTCTTAAAAGATGTAGTGTGGCTTTTTACTTGGGGTACAACATAATCATCACATCGAAAATTTTGGAGTAGTGATTACCTTGTACTGTTAGTCATGGCAACAGAACAAGCAAAACAGTGCAGAGATATCTAGGTCTACAGAATGGCAATGGAGCTTTTGTCACCCTCGTTAGAAGGTAGGGGAGAATCACAGGACACTCACCTGGGAATGCAGCCATTATTCCCTTCTGCCCTTACTTCCCACTGGAAGTAAGTGATCATATGAGATGCTAGGGGTTTCTTTTTGTTTGTTTGTTTGCTTGCTTGGTTTTTATTTGTTCGCATTTCTGTTATTATTGATATTGCTGTTGGTGGTGGTGGTGGTCATGTGTGTGCGTATGTATGTGTGTATATGTGTCTAAGATTGGAGAGGTTAACAGGAAGTAAAACTCTATGATACAGCTTTCATAAGGACATTATCCAAGAAGGAGGGGAATTTTATGGTGATACAGTTGTTTTGGGGTCACCTATATTCCTGTGAGAAACCCCTCAGCCATGATCTTTAAGTAAGGCCTCTGAAAATTCATTGACTGGATACGTTGGATTTGGATGGAATTGTTACATTTACCTGTCTGCAGTGCCCTATGTTGGCTAAATAGATATTTACTCTTATCTCCTCAGAAAGTTAATGCAACAAGAGGGAAGAGGTAGCAGACTAGTACCAGAGAGCACTGGATGTCCGTTAAGAAGGACTGACATACCACTTAGCAGTTGGTGACTTTGAATGACTTTAAATAGGACGTATGCCCAAAATAACATCTTGTTTTCTCTTTGGGAGTTCAAAAACTGTGTATACAATTTCACTAATCACCACTAACTAAAAAAGATGATAACAAAAGGCCAGTTCTATAAATTTTTTAAAGAATGATTTATAGAGACATAGTATTTCATTCACTGTGTACCTGAAGACAGTATTCCTGAATCTACAAATAAGGAAAGAACTTGTAGTCGAATGAGAAAGAAAACTAAGTGTATGTGTGATCCAAGATTGCACAGATGCTAATTTGTTGTGTATATTCTACAGGGAACAAGTGCTCAATTTTTAAAGATGGGGTAGAGATTTTAAAAGATTGTTTTAACTCATTTGTCCAATGCTGATAATAATACAAAGCATTGAATTAGATCTCTGTCTTCATCTTCAAAATATGAATTGGGTTGGTTATTTTAATGTTCCTAAAACGTGCATCATTAATATTATGAGTAACCATGACCTATATACCCAGAGGCAGAGGGAGAAGGGGAATAAACACTCTGCTCTGGAAAAAAATAAACACAATGAGGGGCTATCATTTTAAAATAAACCTGGAAGAGAAACCCCAGGCAAAGGCATGGAAAAACAAAGAAGGCTGATATTTTGATGTTTTCCTTGGGGATTAGAAAGAATGCTGAAGAACAAGTAGAAGGGGGAAGAATTATAAAACCCAGGTTTGGTATTTAACCTCACATAAATAGTCAACATATAATAACAAAAGTAATACTGAACCAACGGAACTGTGTTCTGGATAGTGAGATTTAACAATTATGTATTCACAAACGCAAGTGACAATAGTTCAATAAACATGTCCCAAAAAGCTGGGCAATATGGAGTTAAGAGAAAGAAGGCAAAAAAGCAGTGACAAGGCTTGAATCCAGGTAACAAAACATCTGTAATTTATTTACAAGGTTGAGTAGTTAGCTGGGTTGGGAACGAAAGGAGAAAGCAAAGCAGAAATATATTCTTAAAAACCCACTCAATATAATCCTTCTGTATCAGAATCTTTGTGATACAGAACTGATAGAATCAGGAAATACTATACCGACTTTAAAAAAACTGGCTGAAAATACAGAGGCGAATACCAGTAGCAAACCACTGAACTGAGAATAGGACCCCCGTTGAAGGAATCAGAGAAAGAACTGGAAGAGCTTGAAGGGGCTCGAGACCCCATATGTACAACAATGCCAAGCAACCAGAGCTTCCAGGGACTAAGCCACTACCTAAAGACTATACATGGACTGACCCTGGACTCTGACCTCATAGGTAGCAATGAATATCCTAGTAAGAGCACCAGTGGAAGGGGAAGCCCTGGGTCCTGCTAAGACTGAACCCCCAGTGAACTAGACTGTTGGGGGGAGGGGGACAATGGGGGGAGGGTGGGGAGGGGAACACCGATAAGAAAGGGGAGGGGGGAGGGGGATGTTTGCCCGGAAACTGGGAAAGGGAATAACACTCGAAATGTATATAAGAAATACTCAAGTTAATAATAATAAAAAAAAAAAAAAACTGGCTGAATGGGTTCCTGATACCAAATTCTCCACTTCCTGATCTTTTACATTGGATACAATTTTGGAATGGGAATCATTTGGACTTAGGTTAAAATTCTTTCAAGTTGTATATTTCAAAGTAAAAATAAAATAATAAATCTTCAGAAGACTAATAAAATGATTTTTTCCTTCAATGATTGGAATGGAACACAGTGCCTGATGTGTGCTAGACATGTGTTCTACCCCAGAGCTATGTACCACTCACCTAACAGCTAATCTTCATTTCCACATTCTTTTTTATATTCTTTATTTATTGTTGCTTTCTAGAGTATTTTAAGTTTCATTTTTTAGAATCAATATTTTGATAAAACGGCTAAGGATAAAAAAGAAAAAAAGAAATGGGTTCACCTTTGACTATGAAATTATGCATCTTTAAAAGTCAAAAACTTTTGCAAGATCAGATATTTCTGCTAACAATCATCTCCTTTGTATGAGGTAAATGAGAGTGGAGAACTCGGTATATAGGAAGTTGATATTTTCCAAAATGCTTTCTACCTCTAGATCAGTAATTATTTAAGAAACGAAGGAATGTCTCTAAGATTAGACAATTGTGTGGATTTCTGAGAAGAAGATGGGCATCAGGGTTTCTGGGTATCAGGGATGTGTTTAGAGGTAGAATCAGTAAGAGTAAAGAATTATGTTCCTTTTCTCAAGAAGGCACCATGCTAGTGCTGGGAACTCAGGCTGGGTCCTCTGTAAGAGCAGCCAGTACTCTAGACCACTGGGTTGTCCCTCCAGCACCAAACTTGTTACATTCTTAATATTACTGGAAAGGTGTCTTATAAAACAGTGTTTCTAGAAGTTGTACAAGTCAGGTCCATTGTGTTTAAGAGAATTACTTAAGAATGGTAACCATCACTAACCTCCAGTTTTATTACAGAGCAACAGTGATAAAAACTGCATGGTATTGGTACAGAGACTGGCAGGTAGATCAATGGAATAGAATTGAAGACCTAGAAATGAACCCACACACCTATGGTCACTTGATTTTTGACAAAGGAGCTAAGACCATCCAATGGAAGAAAGATAGCGTTTTCAACAAATGTTGCTGGTTCAACTGGAAGTCAGCATGTAGAAGAATGCAAATTGATCTATTCTTATCTCCTTTTACAAAGCTCAAGTCCAAGTGGATCAAGTACTTCCAAATAAAACCAGATACACTGAAACTGACAGAAGAGAAAGTGGGGGAGGGCCTCAAACACATGGGCACAGGGGAAAATTTCCTGAACAAAACACCAATGGCTTATACTCTAAGATCAAGAATCGACAAATGGGACCTCATAAAATTGCAAATTTCTATAAGGCAAAGGACACTATCATTAGGACAAAATGCCAACCAACAGATTGGGAAAAGATCTTTACCAATCCTACATTTGATAGAGAGCTCATATCCAAAATATACAAAGAACTCAAGAAGTTAGACTCCAGAGAATCAAATAACACTATTAAAAATGGGGTACAGAGCTAAACAAAGAATTCTCAACTGAGAAATATAGAGCAGCCGAGAAACACCTAAAGAAACGTTCAACATCCTTAGTCATCAGGGAAATGCAAATCAAAGCAACCCTGAGATTCCACCTCACACCTGTCAGAATGGCTAAGATCAAATACTCAGGTGACAACAGTTGTTGGTGAGGGTGTTGAAAAAGAGGAACATTACTCCATTGTTAGTGGGATTGCAAAGTGGCACAACTACTCTGGAAATCAGTCTTGAGGTTCCTCAGAAAATTGGACATTGAACTGCCTGAGAACCCAGCTATACCTCTCTTGGGCATATACTCAAAAGATGCCCCAACATATAAAAAAGACACGTGCTCCACTATGTTCATCGCAGCCTTATTTATAATAGCCAGAAGCTGGAAAGAACCCAGATACCCTTCAACAGAGGAATGGATACAGAAAATGTGGTACATCTACACAGTGGAGTACTACTCAGCTATTAAAAGCAATGACTTCATGAAATTCATTGGCAAATGGATTGAACTAGAAAATATCATACTGAATGAGGTGACTCAACCACAAAAGAACACACATCCATGAACTCACTGATAAGTGAATATTAGTCCAAAAGCTCAGAATGCACAAGATATGATTCAGAGACCACATGAAGCTCAGTAAGAAGGAAGATCAAGTGTGGATGCTTCAGTCTTTCTTAGGAGGAGGAACAAAAACTCACAGGAGGAAATACGGTGAGAAGTGTGGAACATAGACTGAAGGGAAGGCCATCCAGAGATTGCCCCATCTGGGGATCCATCCCATATATAACCACCAAACCTAGACAATATTGTGAATGCCAAGAAGTGCACGCTGACAGGAGCCCTATATAGCTGTGTCCTGAGAGACTCTGCCAGAGCCTGACAAATACAGAAGTGGGTGCTTGCAATGAACCATTGAACTGAGACTGGGGTCCTCAATGGAGGAGTTAGAGAAAAAACTGAAGTAGCTGAACGGGTTTCCAACTCAGTAGGAAGAACAACAATATCAACCAACCAGACACTCCAGAGCTCCCAGGGACTAAACCACCAACCAAAGAGGACACATTTACAGACCCCTGGCTCCAGCTGCATGTGTAGCAGAGGATGGCCTTGTCGGGCATCAATGGGAGGACAAAGCCTTGGTCCTGTCAAAGCTTGATGCCCCAGTGAAGGGGAATATCAGGGCGGGGAGGTGGGATGGAGTGAGTAGTGCGGTGTTAGAGTATGCTCATAGAAGCAGGGGGAGATAGCAGGTTTCTGGAGGGAAAACCCCAAAAGGGGATACCATTTGAAATGTAAATAAAAAAAATCCAATAAAAGAGAAAAAAAATAAAATGGTATTATCAAAACCAAAAAATAAATAAAATTAAATAAAATAAAAAAGGCTCTTGGTCACTATCTCAGCAGGAGCAGGTCTGTTTTAATTCCAGAAGGATCACTACACTTGCAGAATGAACTTCTCATAAAATCATTTCAATGTTCTCTGCCCTAGCAGGCTTTGCTTTCTATTTCTCTTTAGCAATATCATGCATACATTAATCTTACCCAGATGATAATTGAGTTTATTACCGTGGCTTTCTTTAGGCTTATTGCATTCACAGGAGCATCTCAAAGAAAGCCCCAGCACTTACATACCTGATTATGCTCAAGATAGCCTGAAGGACAGGCTTTAACAAATCCTAAGGCATTTATAAACTGAATTAGCTTTTTGTGGTATAATTTAACCTGTTAAAATATTGTTTGTTACTATTTCTCTGCTTTGTATTCTCACCTAAAACAATACAAAAAATGAGGACCCAAATAGCTTCAGAATAGCAATGAAATCCATTAGGCTTATACAAGTAACCCAGTCAAGTGTGTATAGGTATCAAGGTTCCTCAAAATAAATTCAACTGTTTATGGTTCTGCTTTTTGTAAAAATTAAATTCTGTCATTTTATATATTCAGAAAATGACAGATGAAGCCTGCACTGGAAATTGATTGTTTGGGTAAAATCATTTTCATATCATTCAGAACAAAATAAAAATATTTAAAGTAAGGTTATTAGATAATGTGAAATTGTTTAGATAAACTGCTTTTTCAAATATCATCTACTTCTAATTGCACAAATAACAGCATGTATTCAGATTATGTTGAGTATATTAAATTTTAAAAATACAGAAGACTTTGTAACAGAATATAAAGGATTTGGAAATAGACTTCATTTATAATCCTACTTGGCTATTTACAGCAATACTTGAATTATCATTTTGAATAAATTACTTAACATTTGTTTACTTAAATATGTATTTAAATATCTATTTAAATATGTATTTATTATTTTAATTAATGTATTTTATTACAAAGTAGTTTATTGAGAAGTAATTCAAGGTTTCTGGGATTTATCAAATCTGCTATATAAATTTTGTATAAAATATAAAGCCTTAAAAATTAGAAATTCCGAACCTTCAGAGAGGCAGACAAGCCTGGGAAACCAGAAGAGACTGCTCCCTGCACACACATCTCGGACGCCAGAGGAAAAAGCCAAAGACCATCTGGAACCCTGGTGCACTGAAGCTCCCGGAAGGGGCGGCACAGGTCTTCCTGCTTGCTGCCGCTGCAGAGAGCCCCTGGGCAGCACCCCACGAGCGAACCTGAGCCTTGGGACCACAGGTAAGACCAAATTTTCTGCTGCAAGAAAGCTGCCTGGTGAACTCAAGACACAGGCCCACAGGAACAGCTGAAGACCTGTAGAGAGGAAAAACTACACGCCCGAAAGCAGAACACTCTGTCCCCATAACTGACTGAAAGAGAGGAAAACAGGTCTACAGCACTCCTGACACACAGGCTTATAGGACAGTCTAGCCACTGTCAGAAATAGCAGAACAAAGTAACAATAGAGATAATCTGATGGCGAGAGGCAAGCGCAGGAACACAAGCAACAGAAACCAAGACTACATGGCATCATCGGAGCCCAATTCTCCCACCAAAGCAAACACGGAATATCCAAACACACCAGAAAAGCAAGATCTAGTTTCAAAATCATATTTGATCAGGATGCTGGACGACTTCAAGAAAGACATGAAGAACTCCCTTAGAGAACAAGTAGAAGCCTACAGAGAGGAATCGCAAAAATCCCTGAAAGAATCGCAAAAATCCCTGAAAGAATTCCAGGAAAACATAAATAAACAAGTAGAAGCCCATAGAGAGGAGACACAAAAATCCCTGAAAGAATTCCAGGAAAACACAATCAAACAGTTGAAGGAATTAAAAATGGAAATAGAGAGACAAGCCTGGGAAACCAGAAGAGACTGCTCCCTGCACACACATCTCGGACGCCAGAGGAAAAAGCCAAAGACCATCTGGAACCCTGGTGCACTGAAGCTCCCGGAAGGGGCAGCACAGGTCTTCCTGGTTGCTGCCGCTGCAGAGAGCCCCTGGGCAGCACCCCACGAGCGAACCTGAGCCTCGGGACCACAGGTAAGACCAAATTTTCTGCTGCAAGAAAGCTGCCTGGTGAGCTTGGGACACACGGAAGCAGAATTTCTCTAGGACCGGGCACGTTCTGTGTTTACCGGAAGTCCTACACCCGCGGATCCCGGCCCGCAGCAGCTCTCTGCTCCCAGACCCGGTGAGAGAGAGACCCAACCGCCTGGTCAGGTGGGCACTCCTGAGGCTGCAGAGCGGAGGAGACCACCAACACTGCTCACCCCTGCCCACATCCCTGGCCCAAGAGGAAACTGTATAAGGCCTCTGGGCTCCCGTGGGGGAGGGCCCAGGAGCGGCAGGACACCTGCCTGAGACACCACCTGAACCTGAAGGAAACAGACCGGATAAACAGTTCTCTGCACCCAAATCCCGTGGGAGGGAGAGCTAAACCTTCAGAGAGGCAGACAAGCCTGGGAAACCAGAAGAGACTGCTCCCTGCACACACATCTCGGACGCCAGAGGAAAAAGCCAAAGACCATCTGGAACCCTGGTGCACTGAAGCTCCCGGAAGGGGCGGCACAGGTCTTCCTGGTTGCTGCCGCTGCAGAGAGCCCCTGGGCAGCACCCCAAGAGCGAACCTGAGCCTCGGGACCACAGGTAAAACCAAATTTTCTGCTGCAAGAAAGCTGCCTGGTGAACTCAAGACACAGGCCCACAGGAACAGCTGAAGACCTGTAGAGAGGAAAAACTACACGCCCGAAAGCAGAATACTCTGTCCCCATAACTGACTGAAAGAGAGGAAAACAGGTCTACAGCACTCCTGACACACAGGCTTATAGGACAGTCTAGCCACTGTCAGAAATAGCAGAACAAAGTAACACTAGAGATAATCTGATGGCGAGAGGCAAGCGCAGGAACCCAAGCAACAGAAACCAAGATTACATGCCATCATCAGAGCCCAATTCTCCCACCAAAACAAACATGGAATATTCAAACACACCAGAAAAGCAAGATCTAGTTTCAAAATCATATTTGATCATGATGCTGGAGGACTTCAAGAAAGACATGAACACACTTAGGGAAACACAGGAAAACATTAATAAACAAGTAGAAGCCTACAGAGAGGAATCACAAAAATCCCTGAAAGAATTCCAGGAAAACACAATCAAACAGTTGAAGGAATTAAAAATGGAAATAGAAGCAATCAAGAAAGAACACATGGAAACAACCCTGGATATAGAAAACCAAAAGAAGAGACAAGGAGCTGTAGATACAAGCTTCATCAACAGAATACAAGAGATGGAAGAGAGAATCTCAGGAGCAGAAGATTCCATAGAAATCATTGACTCAACTGTCAAAGATAATGTAAAGCGGAAAAAGCTACTGGTCCAAAACATACAGGAAATCCAGGACTCAATGAGAAGATCAAACCTAAGGATAATAGGTATAGAAGAGAGTGAAGACTCCCAGCTCAAAGGACCAGTAAATATCTTCAACAAAATCATAGAAGAAAACTTCCCTAACCTAAAAAAAGAGATACCCATAGACATACAAAAAGCCTACAGAACTCCAAATAGATTGGACCAGAAAAGAAACACCTCCCGTCACATAATTGTCAAAACACCAAACGCACAAAATAAAGAGAGAATATTAAAAGCAGCAAGGGAAAAAGGTCAAGTAACATATAAAGGGAGACCTATCAGAATCACACCAGACTTCTCGCCAGAAACTATGAAGGCCAGAAGATCCTGGACTGATGTCATACAGACCCTAAGAGAACACAAATGCCAGCCCAGGTTACTGTATCCAGCAAAACTCCCAATTAACATTGATGGAGAAACCAAGATATTCCATGACAAAACCAAATTTACACAATATCTTTCCACAAATCCAGCACTACAAAGGATAATAAATGGTAAAGCCCAACATAAGGAGGCAAGCTATACCCTAGAAGAAGCAAGAAACTAATCGTCTTGGCAACAAAACAAAGAGAATGAAAGCACACAAACATAACCTCACATCCAAATATGAATATAAAGGGAAACAATAATCACTATTCCTTAATATCTCTCAATATCAATGGCCTCAACTCCCCAATAAAAAGACCTAGATCAACAAACTGGATACGCAACGAGGACCCTGCATTCTGCTGCCTACAGGAAACACACCTCAGAGACAAAGACAGACACTACCTCAGAGTGAAAGGCTGGAAAACTACTTTCCAAGCAAATGGTCAGAAGAAGCAAGCTGGAGTAGCCATTCTAATATCAAATAAAATCAATTTCCAACTAAAAGTCATCAAAAAAGATAAGGAAGGACACTTCATATTCATCAAAGGAAAAATCCATCAAGATGAACTCTCAATCCTAAATATCTATGCCCCAAATACAAGGGCACCTACATACGTAAAAGAAACCTTACTAAAGCTCAAAACACACATTGCACCTCACACAATAATAGTGGGAGATTTCAACACCCCACTCTCATCAATGGACAGATCATGGAAACAGAAATTAAACAGTGATGTCGACAGACTAAGAGAAGTCATGAGCCAAATGGACTTAACGGATATTTATAGAACATTCTATCCTAAAGCAAAAGGATATACCTTCTTCTCAGCTCCTCATGGTACTTTCTCCAAAATTGACCATATAATTGGTCAAAAAACGGGCCTCAACAGGTACAGAAAGATAGAAATAATACCATGCATGCTATCGGACCACCACGGCCTAAAACTGGTCTTCAATAACAATAAGGGAAGAATGCCCACATATACGTGGAAATTGAACAATGCTCTACTCAATGATAACCTGGTCAAGGAAGAAATAAAGAAAGAAATTAAAAACTTTTTAGAATTTAATGAAAATGAAGATACAACATACCCAAACTTATGGGACACAATGAAAGCTGTGCTAAGAGGAAAACTCATAGCGCTGAGTGCCTGCAGAAAGAAACAGGAAAGAGCATATGTCAGCAGCTTGACAGCACACCTAAAAGCTCTAGAACAAAAAGAAGCAAATACACCCAGGAGGAGTAGAAGGCAGGAAATAATCAAACTCAGAGCTGAAATCAACCAAGTAGAAACAAAAAGGACCATAGAAAGAATCAACAGAACCAAAAGTTGGTTCTTTGAGAAAATCAACAAGATAGATAAACCCTTAGCCAGACTAACGAGAGGACACAGAGAGTGCGTCCAAATTAACAAAATCAGAAATGAAAAGGGAGACATAACTACAGATTCAGAGGAAATTCAAAAAATCATCAGATCTTACTATAAAAGCCTATATTCAACAAAACTTGAAAATCTTCAGGAAATGGACAATTTCCTAGACAGATACCAGGTACCGAAGTTAAATCAGGAACAGATAAACCAGTTAAACAACCCCATAACTCCTAAGGAAATAGAAGCAGTCATTAAAGGTCTCCCAACCAAAAAGAGCCCAGGTCCAGACGGGTTTAGTGCAGAATTCTATCAAACCTTCATAGAAGACCTCATACCAATATTATCCAAACTATTCCACAAAATTGAAACAGATGGAGCCCTACCGAATTCCTTCTACGAAGCCACAATTACTCTTATACCTAAACCACACAAAGACACAACAAAGAAAGAGAACTTCAGACCAATTTCCCTTATGAATATCGACGCAAAAATACTCAACAAAATTCTGGCAAACCGAATTCAAGAGCACATCAAAACAATCATCCACCATGATCAAGTAGGCTTCATCCCAGGCTTGCAGGGATGGTTTAATATACGGAAAACCATCAACGTGTTCCATTATATAAACAAACTGAAAGAGCACAACCACATGATCATTTCATTAGATGCTGAGAAAGCATTTGACAAAATTCAACACCCCTTCATGATAAAAGTCCTGGAAAGAGTAGGAATTCAAGGCCCATACCTAAACATAGTAAAAGCCATATACAGCAAACCAGTTGCTAACATTAAACTAAATGGAGAGAAACTTGAAGCAATCCCACTAAAATCAGGGACTAGACAAGGCTGCCCACTCTCTCCCTACTTATTCAATATAGTTCTTGAAGTTCTAGCCAGAGCAATCAGACAACAAAAGGAGATCAAGGGGATACAGATCGGAAAAGAAGAGGTCAAAATATCACTATTTGCAGATGACATGATAGTATATTTAAGTGATCCCAAAAGTTCCACCAGAGAACTACTAAAGCTGATAAACAACTTCAGCAAAGTGGCTGGGTATAAAATTAACTCAAATAAATCAGTTGCCTTCCTCTATACAAAAGAGAAACAAGCCGAGAAAGAAATTAGGGAAATGACACCCTTCATAATAGACCCAAATAATATAAAGTACCTCGGTGTGACTTTAATCAAGCAAGTAAAAGATCTGTACAATAAGAACTTCAAGACACTGAGGAAAGAAATTGAAGAAGACCTAAGAAGACGGAAAGATCTCCCATGGATTGGCAGGATTAATATAGTAAAAATGGACATTTTACCAAAAGCAATCTACAGATTCAATGCAATCCCCATCAAAATACCAATCCAATTCTTCAAAGAGTTAGACAGAACAATTTGCAAATTCATCTGGAATAACAACAAACCCAGGATAGCTAAAGCTATCCTCAACAATAAAAGGACTTCAGGGGGAATCACTATCCCTGTACTCAAGCAGTATTACAGAGCAATAGTGATAAAAACTGCATGGTATTGGTACAGAGACAGACAGATAGACCAATGGAATAGAATTGAAGACCCAGAAATGAACCCACACACCTATGGTCACTTGATTTTTGACAAAGGAGCCAAAACCATCCAATGGAAAAAAGATAGCATTTTCAGCAAATGGTGCTGGTTCAACTGGAGGGCAACATGTAGAAGAATGCAGATCGATCCATGCTTATCACCCTGTACAAAGCTTAAGTCCAAGTGGATCAAGGACCTCCACATCAAACCAGACACACTCAAACTAATAGAAGAAAAACTAGGGAAGCATCTGGAACACATGGGCACTGGAAAAAATTTCCTGAACAAAACACCAATGGCTTATGCTCTAAGATCAAGAATCGACAAATGGGATCTCATAAAACTGCAAAGCTTCTGTAAGGCAAAGGACACTGTGGTTAGGACAAAACGGCAACCAACAGATTGGGAAAAGATCTTTACCAATCCTACAACAGATAGAGGCCTTATATCCAAAATATACAAAGAACTCAAGAAGTTAGACCGCAGGGAAACAAATAACCCTATTAAAAAATGGGGTTCAGAGCTAAACAAAGAATTCACAGCTGAGGAATGCCGAATGGCTGAGAAACACCTAAAGAAATGTTCAACATCTTTAGTCATAAGGGAAATGCAAATCAAAACAACCCTGAGATTTCACCTCACACCAGTGAGAATGGCTAAGATCAAAAACTCAGGTGACAGCAGATGCTGGCGAGGATGTGGTGAAAGAGGAACACTCCTCCATTGTTGGTGGGATTGCAGACTGGTAAAACCATTCTGGAAATCAGTCTGGAGGTTCCTCAGAAAATTGGACATTGAACTGCCTGAGGATCCAGCTATACCTCTCTTGGGCATATACCCAAAAGACGCCTCAACATATAAAGGAGACACGTGCTCCACTATGTTCATCGCAGCCTTATTTATAATAGCCAGAAAATGGAAAGATCCCAGATGCCCTTCAACAGAGGAATGGATACAGAAAATGTGGTACATCTACACAATGGAATATTACTCAGCTATCAAAAACAACGAGTTTATGAAATTCGTAGGCAAATGGTTGGAACTGGAAAATATCATCCTGAGTGAGCTAACCCAATCACAGAAAGACATATATGGTATGCACTCATTGATAAGTGGCTATTAGCCCAAATGCTTGAATTACCCTAGATCCCTAGAACAAACGAAACTCAAGACGGATGATCAAAATGTGAATGCTTCACTCCTTCTTTAAATGAGGAAAAAGAATACCCTTGGCAGGGAAGGGAGTGGCAAAGATTAAAACAGAGACTGAAGGAACACCCATTCAGAGCCTGCCCCACATGTGGCCCATACATATACAGCCACCCAATTAGACAAGATGGATGAAGCAAAGAAGTGCAGACCGACAGGAGCCGGATGTAGATCTCTCCTGAGAGACACAGCCAGAATACAGCAAATACAGAGGCGAATGCCAGCAGCAAACCACTGAACTGAGAATAGGTCCCCTATTGAAAGAATGAGAGAAAGAACTGGAAGAGCTTGAAGGGGCTCGAGACCCCAAAAGTACAACAATGCCAAGCAACCAGAGCTTCCAGGGACTAAGCCACTACCTAAAGACTATACATGGACTGACCCTGGACTCTGACCCCATAGGTAGCAATGAATATCCTAGTAAGAGCACCAGTGGAAGGGGAAGCCCTGGGTCCTGCTAAGACTGAACCCCCAGTGAACTAGTCTATGGGGGGAGGGCGGCAATGGGGGGAGGGTTGGGCGGGGAACACCCATAAGGAAGGGAAGGGGGGAGGGGGATGTTTGCCTGGAAACCGGGAAAGGGAATAACACTCGAAATGTATATAAGAAATACTCAAGTTAATAAAAAAAATTAGAAATTCCATACAAATATAACATACAACAATGCCAAGTAACCAGAGTCCAGGGACTAAGCCACTACCTAAAGACTATACATGGACTGACCCTGGACTCTGACCTCATAGGTAGCAATGAATATCCTAGTAAGAGCACCAATGGAAGGGGAAGCCCTGGGTCCTGCTAAGACTGAACCCCCAGTGAACTAGACTGTTGTGGGGAGGGCGGCAATGGGGGGGGGGTTGGGGGGGGAACACCCATAAGGAAGGGGAGGGGAGAGGGGGATGTTTGCCCGGATACCGGGAAAGGGAATAACACTCGAAATGTATATAAGAAATACTCAAGTTATTAAAAAAAAATAAATAAATAAAATGTAAAAAAAAAGATTGAGTTAAAAAAAATTAGAAATTCCATACAAATATAAGGATTATTTTATTTTTGGGAGGCTCCGTTACCTTATTAATGAAGTGCAGATTATAATTATAATACTGGACTTGTAACTTTTATGAGGTTTTGTAGGAATAATTTTAGGATGCATGGCACACAGATAATTGTGTTCATCCAACAGTGGTTCTCACATTTGACAGTTTTCTTATATATTCTTGAAATAACCAAAATATACTAATTTATGTGAACAGGGAAAAAATGGAAAACAAAGAACAACTAAAAAAAAAAAACACTTTAAGAAAACTCCCGCTTGCAGACAGGAGCCTAGCATGGCTGTCCTCTGAGAGATTCTACCAACAGCTGACTGAGACAGATGCAGATACTTATAGCCAGCCAACCACTGGACTGAGAGGTCAGGGACCGCTATGGAAGAGTTAGGGGAGGGACTGAAGGAACTGAAGGGGATGACAACCCTATAGAAAAAAACAATGGTATCAGTTAACCCATACCCCTCTAAACTCCCAGAGACTAAGCCACCAACCAAAGAGCATACTATGAACTGGTCTGTGGCCCCAGCTAAGTGTGTGCAGAGGACTGCCTTGTCTGGCCTCAGTGGGAGAGGAGAGGATGTGCCTAATCCTGTAGAGACTTGATGCCCTAGAGAAGGAAGATGCTGGGGGTAGTGGTGCAGTGGTGGGTGTAGGTGGATGGGGGAGGGGCTAGGTGTGGAAGTACCCTCTCAGAGCCAAAGGGGAGGGGGCACCAGGAAGGAGGGCAACATTTGGAATTTAAATAAATAAAATAATTTAATAATAATAAAGAAAACACAAAACAATGTTTCTGCAGCCTGTCCTTTACCTTAGTAGCAACGGGCAAGGGTAAATGGAGAGGATATTGGGCGATACCAATAAACCACTCTTTTTACAAGTTAGGCAAATAACAGCTATGTCTATGGACCCATGGAAATAGGTACAAAGTTTCATTTTCTTTTGCAATATTTAATGCAAAACTAACAAAGAGGAATGTTTATCAACAGAATTGAGAAACCACAATAATTTGCACTACTCTTGGCACTTTTCAATGTATTTTGCAAGTTTAACTTACATTTTCCAAGTGACCCCAGAGGAACACAAAATACCTTGAAGTTCACTAATAGATGGTGTTGGGAGCTCAATTTTATGACCCTTAGATTCTTTTTCAAATGTACGCATATTCTTGGATGGCTTGAAGTAAATGATAATTACTGTTTCTATAAACACAGTTTACTTGTTCCATATGAGCAAAGGTGTTAGATGTGTTATTATAAAAACAATGTGGGTTTTGTACTTTTTCCGTTGGTCTACTTTTGGAATGACAGACAGGATCCTAGCATCTAAAAATAGAGAGATGGACTAGACTGAAGAGTCTCTTGGAAGAATGCTAAAATAGTCAGTATAGGTTAATAAAAACAGCTATCCGTCTAAACAAAAACAAATTGAAATTTGCTTCAAACTGCTTGACTAGGGAAGACAATTAAAAGAGAAACACCTTACCTATAGAAAAGTGAAGCTGGTCTTTCAGTGCTGATTACAAGGTGAGAGAAAAGGAACATGTCGATGGCATTGCAATCAGTGTCTGTAATTTGGAAGTGTTGTTTGGAATACAAGTCTAAAAAGGGAAGGAGTAACTTGCCAAGAAAACTCCCTATTGCTTCTAAATCACCACACATATTTCCATACAAAAATGATCTTACAAAGATGCACATAACTTGTCTTTTGCTGGACTAAAATAAAGGCGGGACACAGATAAGTATATTAAGAAGCAACAATAACGCAGGCAAGTCATCTTACCTCCGTCCAGTTCCTC
Source organism: Rattus norvegicus (assembly GCF_021556685.1). NCBI lineage: Eukaryota > Metazoa > Chordata > Mammalia > Rodentia > Muridae > Rattus > Rattus norvegicus. Next base: position 59,248,692 of record NC_141554.1, read on the forward strand.
AGCTCCAAAATGATTCCTGTAGAAGAGCATGATTTCTATCTTGTAACATTTATATATGGTCACCGAGCAGACGAGCAGCAAGAGAATAGCGCCAAGCCCTCCAGCAAGTTCAACAGTGTACATCAACTCTGGGGAATGAAAACAATGGAGGATTACACAATAATCCCATATAACAAACAGAACCATTTTGTTTCATGGTTTTGCAAGTAACTTCAGATACATTAAAACCATCTCATCCCTCTTTCTGTGACAATTTTTTTTAATGTTCTGTCTCACTGTATATCATAGGCTGGCCTTGAACTTGGGATCCATCTGCCTCAGCCTCTCAAGTTACGGGTTCATGGGAATGTACAAACATATTCATCCTGTGTGAGGCTTTAAATCAGCTTTGGCTTTGAATTCTGTTTCCTGGGTGATTGGATAAGGTGATGTGTGACAACGTTGCTTAGTAACACTGCTTTAGTAAAAATGAACTTAGTTGACACATTGCTTCTGAACTAAAAATATTGTAAATGCCTCCTTTCAAACTATAATATTGGGTTTGCCTCGATGCAGCAACTTTTACATATATCC